>NC_025995.2:83476044-83499112 GCF_000442705.2 Elaeis guineensis | reverse complement strand
GGGTTCAGTATGGAGTTCCTCTGGAGTACGACCTGGAGCTGCCTGGCCCCTCCTACCGGGCTAGCACTCCTCCACCCGATCATTTTTACCTGTATCAGGAGGCGTTCCGTGCCGGACTCCGACTTCTGCTTCCGTCCTTTGTTGTCGCCTCTTCCGCTTTTTAGATATCTCTTTGGCTTCAGTTGCTCCGAATTCTTTTAGATTTTTGATAGGGTTTCTCTCCCTTTGCACGTAGTCGAGGTCCAGCCATCCCTCTCTCTGTTTAGGCATTTCTATACCTTCAAGCATCATCCTTCGACGAAGGACTGGTGGTATTTCTTCCCTCAGATCGGCAAGAAGGGGTTGCTGAAAGGTGCCCCTCTTCGATCCACACTGGAAGGGGAAATACCTCTTCGTCCACTGTCCGACCCTGAGGCTGGGCCTGCCCCTTTGGGGCTCTCTGAGGGACTCTGTCCGTCGGGCTCCCAGCCTGGGAGAGGACGACCTTCAGGCCGCCCGGAAGCTTCTTGCCTATTCTGCTCCTTCCCTTCCCAACCTTCTGAGGGAGCAATTTGTGTTCAACATGGTCTGAGCCTCCAGGATCCTGCGAGTACTTCATCTTTTCCTTTCTCTTCTTTTCTCTTCTTTCTTCTTTTTCTTCTCTTTTTTTTCTCTTTTTTTTTCTGTGCCACTCCTTCCTTTTTCACCCCATTATTGATTTCTATTTTTGATTGATTTTTTTTTTTAAGGAATGGACGCCGAAGCAGCACGGATGCTTGCCAGGGGCCTCAAGGCCCACAAAAGAAAGGATACCGCGGCCTCCAGATCAGCAAAGAGGGCCAGGACGGAGGAGACGAGCCTGGCCGCGCCTGTCCAGGCGGCCCCTGCGATCGACGTTCCTTCGGACGCCGAACCAACGGCCCCCCGGGCCTCCTCGAGGAGTCCGCCGACTGGGCTCCCATTTTGGGGGTCCACTCCACGAAGACGCCCGTAGCGAGAGGGGGAGGAGAAGGAAGTCGGTGGCCCGCAGGGTTGGTAGCCGTCGAGCCACCACCGATGAGTCCCTCGATTCTGAAGAGGAGCCGGAGAATCCCTTCAATGATAGGGACCTGATCAAACGGTTGATCGACGGCTGTATTCTGCCTGAAGTCGTCGAGAGGATCGACCGCGTCGATCCTGAGCAGCGGGTTTGAGACTTCCTATGGTCTTTCTCGAGGTAAACAAATCTTCATTTAACCGGCTATTCGACCCTTGTTCTGATCCCCTAGCCGCCCTTGCAGATTGGACACCAGCTCCTCGTCAATATCGAGGCGACGAATCGGGTGAGGAGGGATGCCATCCAGGTGGAGGAGCGTCGCCGGACCGAGGTCGCTCGCCTCAAAGAAAAGGCAGCCGAAGTAGTCACCCTCCAAGAGGCCCTGAAAAGAGAGAAACAAGCCCGGGAGGAGGAGAAGCAGACCTTGGAGGAGACGGTGAGAAAGGCGGAGGCCGAGGTCGTCAATTTGGCTGAGCAGATTTCAGTCCTGGTCTTAGAGGTCAGGGTTCTTGCGGTAGAGGAGTTCAAGGCCTCCACGGAGATGAGGGACCTGAATGTTCAATTCGGCCAGGAGGCGTTCATCAAGGGGTTCGAGCTCTGCCAGGAGAAGGTGGCCAGAAAATTTTCGGAGCTCGACCTCAGCTTCCTGGGTGAGGAGTCTGAAGACAAGGCCGGTCCCTCTCCCACTACCACTGCTGCCGCAGCCCCCCTCCAAGAACACCGAGCTCTCCAACTCCTGCTTCTGAGGTCTGAGACCTCCGACCTTGTATCTTTCTTTTACTGCCATTTTTCTTTTCCTTTTTGTCTTCAAGGATCATTCAATCAATAAAGTTGAATTTCTTATCGTGGATGGCTTCTCCTTCCTTCCTTTCTTCTCTCTGCTTTTCTTTCTGTGATGAGATGCGTCTTGACCTTTTGTCTCCCAATGGCAGTGCCCTGCCGAAGCACTTCCCCTGCCCCTGGGATCCCGCTGAAGTCCACGATCCGGCGACTAAGAAAGGAGGTTCTTCACTTGACAAAAGGGGCGAAGAAGATGGAAGGCAGCTTTGCAGGTTGAGAGAGGGTCATTTTGAGGCCACCACAGAGGCCACCCACTTTCGGAATCTCCACGTGAAGGGGATCATGGAGTATAGCCGGAGGAAGGCGACTTCGTGAAGGAGCTTGAGGAATACAAGAAGAGCGCCAGCGACCGAATTTGGCTCAAGCTGCCAAGATTAGTGCTCTCAGGGTGGAACTGTTGGCTGCGAAGGAGAGGATCGGCCAGCTGGAAGGAAGTTCGTCCTGGCTCTTGGCTCGGGCCGACGGTGATCGGGAGTGGTCAAAGAAGGTCTCCGACCTTCAGCAGCAGCTTCAGGATGTCGAGGTGAGCCACGACGTGCATCGGACCGGTTGGTGCAGGCAGGTGGATGAATATAAAGGGAGACTCAGGGTGGCGGCCGACGAAGTCGCCCGTCTTCAGAGGCAGCTGGCTGACAGGGCTCAGCTTACTTCTGCGTGGGATTCTAATGAACTCCAGTCCCTAAGAGGAACCGTCGAAGGACTTTCTGTCGCCCTCGGGGAAAGGATGGCTGAGCTGTAGCAACTGAAGATCCAACTGGCATACGAGCAGCAGGCCGTCACGGACGCGGAGGCAGAATCTGAGGTCCTGAGAAAGAGGCATCGAGAGGTGGAGACCGAAAGCCAGCGACTTCGTCGGGCGCTCCAGGACGCGCTGCTGAAAAAGGAAGAGCTAGAAGAAGAAGTTGAGAATCTGAGGCAGTCCTGGATAGGGGGTGGAGTAGATAATTCTAGGTCGGAAGGAGCAGAGCTTCCCTAGGGCTCTTCTTGACCTTCCATCTTTTCATGTATACATTTTTCCTTTTGTTGTTTTGTCTCGCTTTTGTCGTTTTGCTTTTCTTCTTTGGCCTTCTGGGCTTCGTGGTGTATATTTCATAAATAGAATAAAAAGAAAATTTTGTGTTACCTTGTCCGCATATTGTATTAAATTATCATCGCCAAACTTCTCTTGTCGTTCGACTTGTCCGACGTTGACGTCGTTTGGAGGTGCCCGATCGTCGATGCGCTGGTTTGCTTTCCTCGTCGTTCGTGGCTGTAGGCTCGAACTTGGTGGTCCGAACTCCGCATTACCTCGAAGGCGTCGCTGTCTTCTTGACCTGTGTCGAGAGCCTTCTTAGAGGCCGGGGGTGTTTGGTAGGAACTTCCCGTCTTTGTTGAGATGGGGTTCCTTACGTCTTTGGCGTAGTTTGTCCTTCATCTGTTTTCGACGTAGTTCGTCGCTCTTCCTCTTTAATTTCCCTCCTCTTTTCAGAGTGAGGGCCCTCCCCTTGCTTTTTGCGGGGTTGCGTAGAGGTGTGAAGGTGCCGCTGAGGGGCCTTTTCCCTTCATCCGATCTTGTTGGACGGTCGGGTTTCGTCACCGTCAGGATGAGGTTCTCCTTCCATTCCTGACGTAGTCGATCTCAGCTCAGGTTAGGATGAGGTTCTCCTCCTGTTCCCAACGGAGATGTGGGGGCACATAAGGGCCATTGCAAGGGTCTCTCCCCCCATCTGGTCTAAAAGAACTGGGCCTTCGACTTTGCTCATGTCAGGATGAGGTTCTCCTCCTGTTCCTGACATGGCTGTGGGGGCACATTAGGGCGTTGTAAGGCCTCTCCCTCCATCCGATCTAAAAGAACCGGGCCTTTGACTTTGCTCATGTCAGGATGAGGTTCTCCTCCTGTTTCTGACATGGCTGTGGGGGCACATTAGGGCGTTGTAAGGCCTCTCCCCCCATCTGATCTAAAAGAATCGGGCCTTTGACTTTGCTCATGTCAGGACGAGGTTCTCCTCCTGTTCCTGACATGGCTGTGGGGGCATATTAGGGCATTGTAAGGCCTCTTCCCCCATCCGGTCTAAAAGAACCGGGCCTTTGACTTTGCTCATGCCAGGACGAGGTTCTCCTCCTGTTCCTGACATGGCTGTGGGGGCGCATTGGGGCGTTGTAAGGCCTCTCCCCAATCCGATCTCAAGATAATCGGACTTTCATTTTAGTTATGTTAGGATGAGGTTTTCCTCCCGTTCCTAACATAACTTTATTTTAATTGTTTGAAGGGGTTATCCCCAGTCGTAACAAATCCATGCCAAATGGGAGGAGCATGCAAAGTCGAAAGAAATTTAGATTCAGGGCAAAGTCGTAAGCGATACATTTACAGATTTTTGAGTTCCATGGTCGTAGAAGGTCTGCTCCTCCTTGAGGCCCTCCGGTGATGGAGTCGATGGTCCCAATTGGAGGCCGATCTCCGGGCTGCTCCTTCCTCCTTGGCGGTTCAGGTTGCGACAGGGCCCTTGGCCGATCTTCTCTACCCTCAGGCTGACGTCGGATGAATCTGTCGAGTCGACCTCTCCGGATGAGCCCCTCAATCTCGTCTCGGAGCTGGATGCATTCCTCCGTGTCGTGGCGTGGTGCGGTGGTAGAGACAGAACTTGTTGGGGTTACACTTTCTGGGGGGTGTGCGCATCCTCTCTGGCCTAGGGAGCTACTCCCGGACCTCCATCAGTACCTGGGCCTTCGAAGCATTGAGGGGGGCGTAGTTGCGGAATCTTTCCGGTGGAGAACCCCGTCGAACCCCATGATCCGGACTTCTCTGCCAGCGTACCGGGGCAGAGTATGGGCACGCTTGTGCCCGGGAGGGGATCGAAAATGCAGCCGAGCTTCTCTCGATCTTTTTTTGGCTGCGGGCTTACTCGAGTCTCCCGCCTGCCGCTCTCTCGCGGTCTCCTCATCCTTCATTTTGAAGGCTTCTTTCGCTGGGGCGTACCCTTCAGCCCGAGCCAACAAATAGCAAAATCCCTGGGGTACTTCTTCTCCAGGGAGAACAAAAGATCATTCTTCTGAAAGCCGCCCTTCAGAGCGGCCATTGCGACTGATTGGTTCAAATTCCGGACCTCCAGCGCTGCGACGTTGAAACGGTTAATGTAGGCCCGAATGGACTTTTCTTTCCTCTGCTTGATATTGATGAGGGACTCCGAACCCTTCCGGGGGTGCCGGCTGCTGACAAAATGAGCCACGAATTGGTGGCTCATCTGATCGAAAGAAAAGATGGTACCCGACTTCAGCGTCGAGTACCAGTTTCTTTCTGCTCCCTTCAAGGTGGATGGGAAGGCTCGGCATAAAATGGCGTCGGGAGTGCCATGAAGCAGCATCATCGTCCGGAAGGCTTCCAGATGATCAACCGGGTCCGAAGTCCCGTCGTAGCTTTCGAACTGGAGGAGTTTGAAGTTTGGTGGGATCGGTTCCTGCATGATCATTTGAGAAAAGAGAGGGTCAGTGCAAATATCCTCACCATAAGCGGGGGGTGCGTGGTGGAGTTCTTCGATCCACCAGTTCATCTCTTGGAGTCTCGATCCAGAAAATCCTCTCGACTTCGGGTCTCGAGGGTCCTCTGGCAGAATGGGGGCAGGGATCTTCCAGGGGTGGAGTCGTGATCCGATTGAGGGCTCTCCACCCTCAGGTTCGTCTTCCCAGGAAAGACGGGATGGCTGGCCCAAGTGGCCCGCCCCACCGCCGGATTTTGGTGTTTCGGTGACACCCTTTCCAGGCACACTAATGCCTGCGGCTGCTGCTGCTGCTGCATGGCCTGCACAGCTTCAGTGAGGCCTCTGACTTGCTGTGCTAGCAGATCAAACTGCTCCACGCCGACCGCCGTCGCCGGAGGAGGGGGGGAGGTTGGGAAACAGGAGGTGAGGTCGGAGCCTGAGATCTGACCGTGGAGGTCGTGGATCGTCGTGTGGACGCCTTGCGGGGAGGCATCGAGCAAAGACCAAGTGGAGGAAGGAGGAGAAGACGCTGGAAAAGATGCCCGGGGGTGGTCCCGTTGAGCGCTCCTTTAAGAACAAGGATACTGCGAAGACACAGGCCCTTCCTCTAGCGCCAATCCTATTGGTGCAAAAATCTGCTGCGTCGGAGAAGCTGGAGTCGAGGGAGTCGCGGTCACCGCGGGACCTGCAAAAGAAGTCTAAACCGGAGGTGGGGTTGCTCCGACAAGACCCTCCGATGCTCAAGTCAGTTCTCTGCCTCAACAAGAATGGAGTGCTCGAACGAAAATTTTAACAGAATTTTTAGGTAAAAAATGAGAGCTTAGAAAATAACGTATCTGGGGTCCCCCCTTTTATAGGCGGAGGGAGCAACAGACTGATAGCGATGTCTGTAACCATCTGGTCATGGGCTGTCTAGGGTCAGGCGGAGTTTGTTGCGAAGAGTAGTGGAGTAGACCCGTGGCTATCACCGAAGCGCGCCACGTGGAGTCTGCCGCAGGGAGTGGAGCGGCGTCCGTTGTCGCGACTTGCCAGAGGATGGAAGAATCGCGCGGTATCCATCGCAGGAAGTGGAGCAAGATCGTGGGCATCATAGCGGTCTGCCAGGGAGTAATGGAGCCGCGCGGAATCCATCGCAGGAAGTGGAGCAGTGTCGTGGGCATCATAGCGGTCTGTCAGGGAGTAATGGAGCCGCACAGAATCCGTCGCAGGAAGTGGAGCAGGATCGTGGCCGTTGCTGCATCACGCCAGGGAGTACAGACCTGTCGGCTGAAGTTCGGCTGGAGTGTCTGGCGGAGAGGGGTGGCTAGCTATCCATTTGAGAGGAGCCCAGAGTCCGGCTCCCGTAAGAGTCCGGACGAAGTCCTCCTTTAGCCGAAGTCAGGGACGAGGCCTGGCTCCCGTAGGGGTCCGGGCGGAGTCTTCTGTAATTAAAGTCAGGAGCGAAGTCCGGCTCCCGTGGGAGTCCGGACGAAGCTTACCAGCAGTTGAAGTTGGTGATGGAGCCCGGCTCCCGTAGGAGTCCGGGCGGAGTCTGCTTGCGGTCGGAGTTGTGGGCAGAGTCCGGCTCCCGTAGGAGTCCGGACGAGGTCTGTCTGCAGCCGGAGTCGGGGACGAGGCCCGGCTCCCATAGGGTCCAGACGGAGTCTTCCTGCAATTAAAGTCAGAGGTGAAGTCTGGCTCCCGCAGGAGTCCGGACGAAGCTTACCAGCGGTTGAAGCTGGTGACGGAGCCCGGCTCCCGTAGGAGTTCGGGCGGAGTCTGCTTGCAGTTGAAGCTGGTGACGGAGCCCGGCTCCCGTAGGAGTCCGGGCGGAGTCTGCTTGCAGTTGAAGTTGGTGACGGAGCCCGGCTCCCGTAGGAGTCCGGGTGGAGTTTGCTTTGCAGTTGAAGTTGGCGACGGAGCCCGGCTCCCGTAGGAGTCCGGGCAGAGTCTGCTTTGCAGTTGAAGTTGGCGACGGAGCTGTAGGAACCAGATCTAGGGTTTCAGGGTTAGATCTTGAAACTTTTTTAAGATCATACAGCGGAAGACTAAAATAAATCAAAATTTATTTTTTAAAACCAGAGAATCTCTAGATCTAAGATCCTATTACATGATTATTACATAGCATTAAATCAGAAATTAAAATATATAAATATAGCATGAACTACATGTTGATCATATCAACATGTTTTTATACACATCTAATGTACGTATTAAACAATAGATCGGATCTATTACCTTGCAAGTTAGATGCTCTAACCTCGCTGATCCAGGCTTAAGGATGATGTTGCATGCCGCACACGTGTTCGGCCTCTAGGAGTCATCCACACGAGCCCACGAATCTAGATCAGAAGTCCTGCTTCAGGAAATCAGCACAGTATGCTAGTACTGCGCTGATCCTTCTTTGATGGTTGATCAGGTGCCTCCTTCTTCTTGATTTGGACTCTTCCAAAGATAGAAAGTAGAAGGAGGAGTTTTAGATCTGAGACACTCTCAGGAAACTCAAGATGGAGAGAGGAAAGATATGAAAACAAAAATCCTAGAAGAAGACCCTCTTCTTCTTCACGTTTTTCTCTCTAGACACCCAAACTTGCATCTTTTATATCTCTATGACCCAAAGGTATTTCTCTCTGATTTTTGGAAGGCACAAAGGTCTCTCAAATCTCTGACTCCTCCTAAAATTTCACAAAGAAACTCATCTTATATAGAGAGATATGATAGAGTCCTTGTCTAGGTCAAACACCTAGTCAAGGCTTATCCAAACATGGCAAGTTAAGGGACGCCCAACTCTTGAGCACCTCCTCCATATTTTCGTGCATAGATCACCAGAAAAGGGTGTACAATGTAAACCCTAAAATCCATGAAAATTTTAAAAAAAATTTGGATAAATTCGGTGCAAAATTGAAAGAGTTTTGGATTTCTAAAACTCTATCTCATAGAATTCGAAATCCAAACTTAATCCTTTTAGATTTGATCCAAACCACCTTCCATGTAAGAAAGAAGAGAAGAGACCTTTTGTGAACGTGGGAGAGATCTGGGAGAGGGCTTTTGTCGCACAAAATAAGTGGAGATTGGCGTTGAATTAAAAGAGAGGGCGTGGAGAAGGCTTATGTGGCGCAAGGTGGAATCCTAGTCTTACTAGGATTCTGTCTTATGACTTGTTTTAATTTGGTTTTTCAAACCAAATCAAATCAAAATTAGATCAACCCAATTAAAATAGGTCTTAATCCAATTAATAACCTAATTTAATCAGATTAAATTAGATTTAAATCTGATTTAATTTTCTAATCAAATTAGAAATTAGATTGACCCAAGTCCTAGTTGAACTAGGACTAGTTTTTCCTTGCACTTGGCTTATCCAATAAACCAATTGGACTTGATCCAATCAAGCCCAAACTAAATCTAATTAAATCATATTTAATTATACTTAATCTCAGTCCATTGGCTTAATCAAATTAAGCCAATTAGCAATCGAATTGCTAATCGATCCTCCTGCAACACTTGCACTGGGTTAAATGTCAATCGTATTGATCATTTAACCCTAGAACGATTCTTAATCGTTGATCAACCATCCGATCGGATCATGAACTCTAATGTGTGTGACCTCATAGGTCCGAACCTAAGCCGATAGCATAGGAATAAATTCTTATACCAATCGAAGTGACCATCTAGCAATGGTACCCGACGACCGGATAGGTCGAATGTGTAGAACAACATCCTTAGAACCCATGCGGATATAGTTTTCATATAATTCATCCCTTGACCAAAATGATCATAGGACACCCCAGAGCTCAACTGTCAACTCTGATCAGGTTGTCCACATTGTATTTCAAAATATCAAATCCATCTGATGGATTACCCTGGCCAAGGTTTTGCTAAATTGAAATACAGCGACTCATTCTTCTCCAACTCTTGGAGTGGTCAATCCCATCTCGATCACACTCTGACTTCGCAAGTACTTGACTGTGCCCAGAAGCCTTCCGTCTCTGAATTAGAAATTCAGTTAGTCCAGTACCAAAGCACAATGAGTTGCTTGCAAGTCACTGAGGCGATCTCAAGTCTAAGGGACATTTATACCTATATCCCATCAGAGATATTCTCGACAGCAGAATGCTCTGGAGTTGGTCACGTTCAATGATGATGTACCCTTACATCTCACCTGTATGCCATACCAGTGTCTCCACACTCTTTGGTTAAGAGGACAACCAACCCATATGGCCTACAGCGACCTATGCTCGATAGAAGCTGTTGTCCTTATTAACAGCCTATCATTTGGTCGTGAACTGTTTTAAGGACTAATCGATAAATCCTCTCTTTATCGAATCTAAATAGTCCTAAGGACTTCATCATAACAACGGAGTTCATTAGAAGATGAAAGCTTATGATGAAAATGCCAAATATATTTTATTTATTAATAAATTAATTACAATACTTGGTTGCTCAACCGTCAACAGCTTGACGATTGGCTTTTTGGGATACATTTTCCAATAGGAGCCCGGCTCCCGTAGGAGTCCGGGCGGAGTCTGCTTTGCAGTTGAAGTTGGCGACGGAGCCTGGCTCCCGTAAGAGTCTGGACGAGGTCTGCCTGCAGCCGGAGTTGTGGGCGGAGTCTGGCTCCCGTAGGAGTCCGGACGAGGTCTGCCTGCAGCCGGAGTCGGGGATGACTCGTGAGAGTTAATCCCGTTGAGAACTTTGGCTAAGGATATTTTATACCCAACAAACCTTAAGCAAAAATTATGATGAAATAATTCGTTAAGTGTTAGTGAATTAATAAAAAATTAATTAATAATTAGATTACTGATTAGATTAATTTGATTGAGCATTGAGATTTGGATCAAATGTAATTGAACTAGATTTAATTAGATTTGATCCGATTAGGTTATGAGATGATCTAATCGCTAAGGGAGAGTTGCTCCTGATTTGATTAGAACTTTGGTTCAACCAATTTTTAATTGGATCAGAATTTGATTAAGAATTTAAGAGACTAATTGGATTGGATTTTATTTATTTAATTAAGACTAACCAATTATGATTTGGTTTAGGACCAAACATGAAAGAACCTAAGAGTCCAAATTGGTTGGACTTCTCCCTAATGTCACTCCCTTGTCCATGCTGAATTATTCACATTAAATCAGATTTCATGTGAAGAATTCCCATGCCTTGATGTGTTTCTCACCACTCTTTAATGCCCAATTGGATAAGATAATATATGGTTTAAATTTGGATTTGAACTTCCACTTGAATTTTGAATTCAAGTTCGAATGATTTTGATTTTGAATCAAACCACTCCTTATCTTTATGCTAACCAATTTTGTTGGATGCTACCTTGAGAAGGATTTTCATTTTGGGCATGCGTACAAGACATCTGAGAAGAGTTTTCAATGTGAAGTACTGAGAAAAAAATTAGGGCATGAGGAATATTGGGTGGGTGTGCCTACTTTGGCGTGTGATATAGAGGAGAGCTGTTTCCTCTTTGGGTGAGTGATCTGGGGTTTTGGGAAGTGAGAAAAATAGAGAATAGAGATTCTTCTGTTGTCTTTCTTCCACCACCTCACATCCTCCTAGTTCTTTCTTCATCGTTTGGAAGTGTTCAAGAGATCTGAAGGAAGGAACCGGATCAGCCTTCAATGTGGTCTTCGCGCGAGTGGCACTGTCGAGAAAATCGATCAGATCAAAGCTTCGAGTGGATGTCCATAGAGGTCGGACAAACTGTGCAATTGTGAGCAACTATGGAGGATCTCTTTACTACATTTATCAGTAGCAGCAATCATCGATCCACACTCAGGTATCAAGTTTTGAACTCAGATAAAGATAGATTTGATCTACTGCAAACATCCATGTATGCTGATTTTTTTTAGATTCTATATATGTCATATATCATGTCATAGATCCTAGAATAGGTTGATTTAATGATTAGATCATGTGCACTTTGATTAATATGATTAATCTAGTTGCATTCCACTGTGATTTATTTCAAAAAAAAATTTAAATACATGCATGAAATCATCTACTATTTCCTTCAAAGCCTATCTCTATAGGACGTGCAAGCTTTACCATGAGAGAAAGAAAATCAAAGAAATACAAGTGAAACTCACCACTCAACTCTTGAATAAAGATCTCTCAACAAAAAATCTCAAAATTCTCATAAAAATTCTCTAAAATTTTTTTTGAAGTCTCTCTGCACGATCAAGACGTCACCAGCCATCCAACGTAACAAATGGCTCATCAATCGAAGCTATATAGGCTCCAAAATCATCAAAACAGTGTTTAACTAGAATATCGGGCTCAAATCAAATGTCAGAATCTTTCTAGACCATCCGATCATGATTGGCTCGAACCAGAGCCATCCGATAGTGCATACTATATCTAGATCATGCCCAAATTCGATCTAGGCCATCTGATCGCATCCAGATTGTGTCAGAACCGTTGGATCGTGCCTCTAATCTCTAGTTCAAATCCAAATCGAGTCTCATCCATCCGATCCCGACTGGCTGCGACATCAGCTATCGAATCGCATAAAAATAGAGTTCATTGGATCTTTACCAGCTGTGCTAGATCTCATCGCAACCATCAGATCATGATTGGTCCACGCACCCGACTATGAGCCGTGACAGAGCACGTGGTCCAACAGTAATCCCAGGCAGGCGTGGGCGCTTGCATGCATGGGCCGCATGCACACCTGGGCCAGCCCATTGCCAGTGCGCTGTCGGGCCTGGCTTGCACCGCCATTGGCTTGCGCCGACCCATGGGCCGTATCATCTGCTTCCGATCTTCTTTCGCACATAACTTCTCCGTTTGGACCCATTTGGGCTATTCTTGGGCTCATTGAATTCTGTTCGTTGTTTTGGACCTCATTCTAGGCTTATTGTAGATTGAATCTCGAGGTATTTTTCTCAACAATTTCTATCTCAATTCGATGTTCAGCCTCCACTTATTCCTGAGAGCTTATGATCCATCTTGCCCCCACGTCCTAGGGTATGCCTGCTTTCTTATGGATGGACGCACATGGAGTCGAGCCAGACCATTCGATCCCACCTTGATCATGGACTGTATCTACTCTGATCAAAGATTTGCTCAAAAAAGTCTCTTATAGTAATAGAAACTTCACTCTGCGATGTCGCCATCATCCTTCCGAGTCTCCCGTCTCGTGCTCAATCCACTTGCATTTGGAGCTCCACCTCGCACTGGACTCTTCTTGGCTCCTGAAGTTTCACCTCGCACTGGGCTCTCTATCAGATAGTAATGTTCTCTTATCCTCTTCTTCCCCTCAAGGATAATCTTATCACTATGCATAATCTTCAGAATTTCATCACTAGCTACCCACCTATAGCCGTTTGAATCTAATCTATTTAGTGAGATAAGATTCTATCTAAAATTGGATATGTATCAGACCTCATCCAATCTCCTTACTGCATCATCATGTATCCTCCAGTTGACCATTTTGATACTTCTGATCGCACTGCTTGATCTATCCGATAGATGAACAGTACCTTCACTGCTCTTTAGAGAGTCAAATAGCTCCTCTCTGCAACAAACATGATGGATGTATGTAGAATCTAAAATCTACTATCAAAAAAAGTAGATACCTCATCAGATATCAAAAGAACATCATCCTCTGAATCACTACTAACCATCGCTACAGTAGTCCTCGTCTGATCTCTGAGTTGAGGGCAATCTCTGACATAATACTCCAACTCATCACACCGATAGCATTTGATCTTATTAGGTCCCTCATCTTGGACATGGATCATCCTCCTCGCGATCCTCTGTTGGTCCATCTGTTGCCACCTGCTCCTCCAGAAACCATCAAAATTGAGCTGCCACCGCCTAAACTCGAAGCTGGATTGTCCTTCATGAGAACTTTATTTTGAAGAATTGCTACAGTGACCTCATCCATTTTGAAGGTGCACTTCTCCACTAAAAGAGCAGTCACAAAATACTCATATAAAAGAGAAAGCGATGCTAGCAAGACCAACGTCTTGGTCTTTTCCTCAACCTTCTCACCTACACTGAGAAGATCGGTGAGAATCTTTTGGAAGTAACTGAGATGCTTCTGCATGCTCTATTCCTCATCCATCCACAGTTGGTAGAACTACCTCCATAAGAAATGAGCACTGATGAGGGATTTTATCATGTACAACTCTTCTAGCTTTGACAACAGCACCATCAGTGAAGTGTTGCTAAGTACATGGATCACCACCTCATCCGTCAAGTACATGTAGATGGTACTCACTATTTACATCGGTAGTCGCTCCCAGATCCTCTCCTCTATGGTGGCCGACTTCTTCTCATTTAAGAGAGCATCGATCAACTCCTATTGGATGAGCACGTTCTTCACCCTTGTTTGCTACAATAAGAAATTACTCTTCTCATTGAACCAGTTTATCTCCATCTTGACTGTGTTTGTCTTCTCCATCTCTAATCTCGATCAACACCACCTTTATTTGGATCGTCTGGTGTCCATGATAACCAGGCTGGGTACCAATTATTATGCTCTAATCCCACTCGTTGAGGGAGGAAAAAAGAAGAAAGAGAGAGAAAAATATTATAAACAAATCAAAGTAATGTGAATTGGCTTCAAGTCTACCTCTACGGGGCATGCAAGCTTCACTATGAGAGAAAGAAAATCAAACAAATACAAGAGGAGCTCACCACTCAACCCTTGCACAAAAATCTCTTAATAAAAAGTCTTAAAATCCTCACAAAAACTCTCTAAAATCTCTTTTGAAGCCTCTTTGCACAATTAAGATATTTTACCGGCTATCCAACACAACAAATAGCTTATCAATCGAAGCTATATAGGCTCCAAAATCATCAAAATAGTGTTTGACTAAGATATCGGGCTCAAATCAAATCTTAGAACCCTTCTAGACCATCCGATCATGATCAGCTTGAACCAGAGCTATTTGATCATGTATACTGTGTCCAAATCATGTCGAGATTCTATCTAGGCCATCTGATCACATCCAGATCATGTCAGAACCATTGGATCATGCCTCTAATCTCTAATTCAAACCCAGATCGAGTTTCATCCGTTTGATCCTGATCGGCTACGACATCAGTCATTGGATCGCATAAAAATGGAGTCCATTGGATCTTTGCTAGCTATGCCAGATCTCATCATGATTGTTAGATCGTGATCGATCCACATGCTCGGTTGTGAGCCATGATAGAGCACGCGGTCCATGATGGACTGTGATCTCATGTGGGCCTGGGCACCCGCATGTGTAGGCCGTGCACGCACCTAGGTCGGCCTAGCACGCTGCTAGCCTAGCACCAGCATGCTGCCAGGCTTGGCTCACACCATCATCGGTCTGCACCGGCCCATGGGCCCCTCCGATAGTCGATGGGCTATACCATCTGCTCCTGGCTTTCTTTCACATGTAACTTCTCCGTTTGGACTCTGTTTGGACTGTTCTTAGGCTTGTTGAATTTCGTTCGTCATCCTAGACCTCATTTTAGATTTATTATGGTTCGAATCTTAAGGTATCTTTTTCAACACCTCGAATGTCATAGATTCTGACCGGCACCTAGCTCCAGTCACATCAATACCCCATCAGAGTCTTACAGTATTAAATTGTCACTAGAGAAATGGTCTCAGGCTCTTTTCAGAAAAAAATAGAATATGATGCGAATGAGAGCACAAAACTCCTCCACTTTCCATCAGCAATCCATCCACCGCAACCAGAGTAGTGCTGCTCGTGGATCCATAGTGGTACAATCTCCAGCCATAATAGATCCACCATCACCCAAAATCTTAGCTCACTAGATCCAGATGCTGATCGATGCTATACAATAACTCCAACGGATGATGAAGTAGCTGCAATAACCTATGGAACTAAACCCTTAAGCAAGTCCTTCCCATCTTAGCCAGCAGTCTCATTTTTAGATTCCAGGACTTGCCCTCCAACAGCACTTACACCACTCCACCGACATTCTAGTTTGTTTGCCTTTCCATCAAAGCATGAAGGGAGGGGCACAGTAAGGAAGCTTTTCCTCCACTGGTGATTCGATCTCGACCTATTCCCTTAAGCTTGAGAGATCCTGGCATGAGGAGGAGCTCAAGAAGAGAGTTTGAGATATTGAGCATCATCTTTGTAAAATCCAGATTGGCCCTCATAGGAGCAGTGATGTCTTCGACTTCAACTCCGACCATCATTCATCCAGGACATTCTGAAGGAACCAATCCCAAGTTGATCTAAAGTACCTCAGCTAAAGTTGTATGATGGCTCCATGGATCCTCTTGATCGCCTACAGAGTTATAGAACTCTTATGATACTCCAAGGAGCTTCAGATGCCCTCTTGTGCCTCACCTTTCTGGCCATCCTCAGAAAGTCGATGCTAGCATAGTATTCTGAAATTCAGTCAGGATTCGTTTGTTCAGTCAAACAGCTTGACAGACTGTTCGTTATCCATTTTAGTAGTTGTCAACCCTAATCGAGAAACTCTGACAACCTCTTCTCTCTCTTCCAAGAAAAGATGAGTCCCTATGCGATTACATCGCATACTTTAATGCTGGCACACTCGAGGTGTGGAGCCTTGATCAATCAGTGGCTATGTCAGCACTTAAGTGAGGCTTATAAAATGAGCACCTCATCTTCTCCCTTGATAAAAAATTTTTGAGAGAATATACCGACCTGCTGAATCGAGTCTGAAAATATGCTCAAGTGGAGGTAGCTCGGGACCTCCATAGGCAAGTCGAGGGGTAGAAGATCTCTGATGAAAGATGAGTTGGGAGGATCCCCGGGTGGCTCAGATCGAGAGAGAATCTTCCGACCATGAAAAAGCTATCACTCGAGAAGTCCCTCCTAGCAATTCAATAGCTACACTCCTCTATCTACCCCATGATCTTAGATCCTGATAGAGATCGAGGGCCAAGAATATCTATGATGATCTAAGCTGATCAATGAAGTCTCCATCAGATAGGAGGAGCAGAAGGAGGTATTGTCTCTTCTACCTCGACCATGGCCTTGACATCGAAGAGTGCCATCAGTTCAAGGACAAGATTGAAGCCTTAATCCATAGAGGCTATCTTGGTAAGTATGTGTGGAAGCGGTACAATCGAATCTCTGGCAAGGAGAACAATGATGACCAACCAATGGCCGGCATCATCAACACCATGTCCACCCTTGCTGGAGGCACAGGGGGCAGGAGATAAAAGTCAGAGAGATAAAGGGAATGCTGCCCCGGGAGGGCATCACTCTTCTTAACTTTTCGGGGAGCTCACTAATGCTGTCATCGTGTTACTGATGATAGCCAGACCCGATATAAATATACTTTTCATTTATAATAAAAACCTCTATGACATTCTGTTTATAATGTTGTCTGAAGGATAAAATTGCCAACCGACTTAAAAAATGAGAGACTGGAGCAAAAGGTCGTGTCAAGTGATGCATGACCCCAGCAATGATATCCTCAAAAGTAGCCTCAGGACATTCATACGGTGCATGACAATCCAATTAGATAATCAAGCCCTCTACTAGTCTCCACATGCAAATAAAGCCTCGAGCCCCACACGGCTCGATGCCCAGAAGAGAGCAAGAAGCTCTCTAAGGTTGTTTTGATGCAGAGGCTTCACCATCGGAAAGCTCAACATGACCCACTATAGCCAAGATAGGATACTATAACTGTCAATATGGCCCACTATAGTCATAAATGGCCAACTATAGCCACATGATCTATTATAGTCGAGACAATCTACTGTAGCCATTAACATGGCCCATTGTAGCTGAAACGGTCCACTATAGTTAAGATAGCCCACTGTAGTCATCAACATAGCCCACAGTAGCTGAGACCACCCACTATAGCCATCAACATGGCCCACTATAGCTACGAATGACCCATTATAGCCATATGGTCCACTGTAGTCGAAATGGCCCACTATAGCCATATATGGCCCATTATGGCCATACGATTCACTATATCCAATAGGGACTAATCTTCTGGAGATCTCACACTACTAGTAGAAGTCGGTGGCGACTACAATAGAAGAGTCGACTCATCTCAAAATAATGAGGAGAAATGGCCTCAATGAAAAAGTATTTTTATTCAGAAGGTTCATTACATTTCATTCGAGCGAAGCTTGTTACAACAAAGAAAGAAAGAAAGATCAAAATGGCCCAGCCAGCAACCCTGGAGTGTGAACCAGGCCTTAAGACAGTGTGATCTCAGATGGAGAATGTGGGACTCTCCATTCGGCACACCCACCAGCCTCCTTAAAAGAGCATTGACAATGGTGTGGGCACTTCTCTTTTGGAATCCTACTCGTCTTTATAATGCATCTCCAAGGAAGGTCAGAAAGCAACTATGGGCAAAAGAAGGAGCAAGCCCTCTAGAAAGATCCAAGACCTAATCATAGAGGATCAGATATCTAAAAATCTAGATGGCCACCTCCGCAACCCCTCAACCAGAGAAAGCAGAATTTTTTGATACCTCTCATACCAAAGCAGGATGCCTACTGGAGCACTCCCTAAAAGCATATAGTGACCAACTAGACGGTAGAAGGTCTCTCAAGTCGGAGAAAAGCGCTAGCCACTCTCTAGCACTGGATAAGGCAGCTTGAGCACAATATTGAAGAAAACAATTAAGGCGATACCAGCCCTAGTTAGTAGAACCCCTATTTATAGAAGGGGCAAGCCCAGGCGAATTCAAACATCCCACTAGCTGCATACAAACGTCGCCACCTTAATGGCCTTAAAAGCTATGCTTCCAGAAAAATAGATACCAGCATTAAATGCAAGCCCCGTTAGATCTCCGACTGTACAGCTCCCTGTCATGTAATAGCGAGGTGAATCATCTTCCTTTATTTGTGAAAACAATGCAACGTCAGTCAGCCTTCAATGCTTGGGGCACATGCAATTTCGAGACTTTTGAAAGTCCATTCATCACATACAAACGAAGCAAAAGCTTCGAATAATATCAAGGAAGATTTCAGCTCAAGCACAAAATCAATCCGGTCAATCTATCTGAGCCATTTGAGCCTTTGACCAAGGTCAAGAGCCAAATACACTAACATCACAGAGACATAAAAGCTTCAAATGAGAGGTACACATAGTGAAATATATATTTTTCATTAATAAAATTTTTATTACAAAACATCACCAAGGTGATGACACCAAAAGTAAATACAGAAAGATAAGGACCTAATCCTCATCTAAAAAGAATATTCCAACATTCTCGTCACTATTGCTGGGACGAAAGCATCTTAGGTCCAACTTCGGGACCATCTTCTTAAAACATATCTTACAGTTCTCGAAGTCTTGTATGAACCTAACCAAAGATGCCTCGATGAGCTCATCCTCGAAGTCTCTTGAGGCTTTGAACTCTTCAATGCATCAGAGTCTAGCCTTGGTGAAAGCCTCGATCATTATCCTGGTGAGCTCCACATGCATAGGAAGGTCTCCCTAGGCCTCACCGATCTATTCGGTGCTTGGGGGAGAGGCGGTGCTACATCGAAAATAGAAAGCTTTGGCTAGACAGGCCTCACCCTCTTGGATGAGGACCCCCCGCTTAAGGAGCCCATCTTTTTCTTAATCGCCGACTTGACGATCGGCGGCAATGGCTTCATAGCTACCAAACAAAGAGAAGGGAACCCTTCTCTGATAACCACAACAATGAAAGAGTGACTGATAGTCAGATGGCAAGAGATCCCATTAGATGGATGGTCTATTTATATAGCCACCAACTATGCGTATCTAGTCTTCGAAGCACCAAATCATGCGACTTGGCCAGTCCTGAAGCAGTAGACAGTGCAGTCCTTCATCTCATCCTTATCTGATCCAACTGCATGGGACAACTCACGAAGCATGCTTTGGAACTTACCCGACTCACCATGTGGCAGGTCTTGGATGGGTCTAAGAGTAGTCTCCAAATCTCCTCTTTCCAGAGTACCATTCCACGATGCCTCAAACTCCACTCCGAATAAAAATAGCACGAGTTGTGAAACGATACATCCTTAAATTTCCAAGAACCTTTCCTAAGACCAATAACACAACATGGCCAAAGAAGAATCGGGTCAGCAATTCAGCTACCAAGGTAATTACTCCTTTTGCTCAAAGCCTAAAATCACTTTAAACTCGAGAGTGGGGGGCATATGTTGCGGGAGGGACCCACTAATCAAGACCACCCTCCATGGGAGTGTGCCCAAGACAATGTGGTGAGATCACACCGACTGTAGATCTAGACACCATTCGTCCAACCAGTCATGCAGGCGAAGTCTACACCTGACAACAACAACTAGCAATCTTGATACGGGGGAGTGGAGGAGATTCCTCCTACGATGGCAACCGGAATATGGTCTGGCCAACAGAGCCAAGCCTGACAAATACAGACTCCGGCTAGTAGCTTACAAGCTCAACTTTCAAATAAAAAGAAATACAAAGAAAACATCAAGATAAACCAAGCTAAGGCAAACTTACTCGGCCTTTGCAATCATTTCTCTTTATTGTTCTCAAAATTTCTGCTAACTTAAGCATCGGAGGATCCCTCACCAAAACACGCTCGACAAGTATGGACTTTCTTTGTAAGTACCCTCCAGCATCATATATTTTGACCGGCGCCTAGCTCCAATTATATTAGCACTCCATTGGAGTCTCACAGCAACAATTGCCATTAATATTTACAAATTGCCTTGCACCAAACTTCATACTCTACCTATTCATTAATCAGATAAATTTTATTAATCTTAAAAAAATATATAATTTAAGAGGACTAATTTTGAATTAATATAACTGCACGAATCTATTAGTGACTAAAATACATTAAAATTGTGAGGTGCAATTCTTTATTCTTTTTCTTAGTTTTTAATCTTGCTTTATGTTGATGTTGTGAGACAATCATGTTTGAACACATTGGCTGACAGTGTGACTTTAGATTTTGTGAATGTTCAAGTGTGGAATTGTGCGTGTACGTGTTAAGAACAACTTTGTTTCAAATATTATTTTAGCATCATCAACTTTTACAATCTCCACAACTGACAGCTCTTGTGCTTTTGTCTCCCTTACCCACTACCATCATGGTAAGACCAGTCTGTAGATTGAAAATTATACTCAATCATAAGCCAAAAAATTAATTAGATATATCAAATAATGCAATTAATCAGAGTAAAACTCCTCCACTTAGCTTTTGTGTAATTTGTCTGGCAATTTTTATACGTTTTCTGAAAGAAACCTTACATACGTTCAAGCAGAGATAAATTCTTACTTGCGTAACTTCCTAAACTAACATCTTAAAAGACAGACACTTGCATGCATTCCAAAATTTCACCTGCAAATAATACTGTGATAAACAATGCAATGAGACTGCAGACATCAAAAGCTTAAAACCAAGAAAATTCCATCTCATATACCTATCAAAAAGATTACTGCCTTGCTTCGCAATGTAAGATTCATATGTCCTCCCCCAAATCTTTCCAGAGATATCCACACGTGGTAAGCAGCCAAGAGAAATCCAAGACATCTTTTGAATTCAGGCACTTTTCTTTGAAATTGCTTCGAAGATTTGGCAGGATATGGTTACAGATAAAAGGCAGGTTACAGGTAAAAAGGCAAGCCAAAGCTCTCGGCTGCTCCCACGTACCACTGACACCATCCCTGAGGCTAAACATGGTCACGCCCGGACATCAACTTCCATTATGAGAACTCCAAGCTTGCCTCCTTGTCCAAATCTATACACGAAAGGGGCTAAGTGGGTGAATGATTAACCTGGCCGTACCAAACTATCGTTATGCGTGCTAGTGGAAAATAAAACTATATACTGTAGTACAAGATATAGGCCATGCGGCCATCAGTTGTAGGGAGACAGAAGGCCAGAGAGCCACCTTGTGCAAGTCCCACTCTTTCCCCATTTGTGTCACAAAGATTCCTCATTGTTATCAACCAGAGCCAAAAGAGAGCAGCTCTAAGCTCTTGCCTCATGGATGCAGTGACACAGAAGTTCTGGTGACTGCTCTGAATATGATTGTCCGAGGCATTGCGGTATGGGTGATTTGGGACAGTGGCTATGAGCTGTCTTTAATAAAGTGTGAGGGTCTAAGTACGTACGTAGGCCTCTATGAGCTTGGATTAGTGGTAGTCTTGCTAGCTCCATGTACTAGTGCATGGTTTCAGGAGTCGATGGCTGGAAAAGGGTGGCCTATTCACCTGCATGCTGAATGATTGACAGGGAAACGATGTGTACAAAAACAGCATCCATGCTGAACAATTCCATTGTTTTCAAAATACTGGGTCCTACTAAGCTTGATTACTAATTACGTGCGATTTTGAGAGGTATATTTGCTATGCATTTGACATGGTATAAAAGATACATCATCAAAAGAAATACTAAGAAGGTAAATCGAAGAAGATTAAAACTCATTATCTATGAATTTATTCACTCCATTATTCAGCAAAAGATACCCTAACAAAATCCCCTTTTTTTGTAATTATAAAATTTCTCCGTTCCACTTTTAACCTTGCATGGGCTACTTTTATGATTGGCCAATAGTCTTTGAGACAATCAGGTTAAAGGTAGGAGTACTGTTCATTCTGTCATGCATGAAAGAAAAATGATCTTCTCTGCAGACAGAGATCTTAGATTGCTTGCTACAGTTGTATGCACTAGCATAATGTTGCATCCTGCATTTATGATAGACTGGCAAAGTATTGCCTGAGCCATTGATATAATTTTTGATCAATAAATTTTCATCAAAGAAGTAAAACAAGGCTCTTCCTAACTATAAACAAAGAACATAAAATGGTGTTTGACAAAGCCTGATTCAAACATGAATAAAAAGTAAAAAATGTCAAGGACCTTGTTCTTTGCTTCTTCTTCTTCTTCTTTTTTCTTTTTTTTTTATGGATAATATAGAGGTAAACGAACGCTTCTAGTTATGACAAGGAGATATACAACTGCATGTCTTTTTTTTTTTGTTTTTTTTTTTTTTTTTTGTGTGTGCAGTGACTTAGGTATGAGGTATACATTAGTTTGTCAGGAAACATTAATTAATATAAACCAAGATGATCACATGCACTACAAGCTTCAAGCAACTTGCTCGGATTCCTGCAGGACATAAAGAAGACAATCTTCCGGAGAACTGGCAAGAATCGAGTTTTGCTTTATGCTCTTCAGACTCTGATTCATCAGTCATCACTTTTAATATACTGAACAAGATATGTCGTTTACTCCGGCAGGCGTAGAAAATCTCTCTTTTTAAGTGTATTGTATTGCATCTAGCTCAGAATCATCCTCTTTTTTTATAAGCTCGAAACAAGGAGATCAGGGTTACAAATCCTTTACGATACCCATGGAATGCTGCCAGGCATCTATTAGCATAGCTGCTGGAGCACAGTCATCAAAGTCCTTTGTGGTTTAAATAAGCCTTATCCATTTCAGTTTTGCTAATTGTTCAGTACATGCAATACAATTGGAGGAACCAAAACCATGACTTCAAAAAAAAAATATGATTAGTCATGGATTCCAAATCATGTGAACATGTAAGAAACAATGTTGTGGAGATGCTCAGTGGTATCCCTTGAGGAATAAATTATTTACAAATGAACAATTTCACTTGTGTACCTGATATGTTCTCTCTCATTTGCTGAAATTATCTGCCAGGCTCTCAATGCCTTTATGTTACTTCCCTTTAGGAATAAAAAACTAGTAAACAGTGCTTTAGAAATTAATATTTGAAGCATATGGAACTGATATCAATAAATATCACTCTAGCTCTGTTTTCAAGCAGGTAATAGGATTCTTGATCACAAAAGCCTGCCATTTTTGGTACCTGCTAAAAGTGAAAGCG
>NC_025995.2:83278544-83466044 GCF_000442705.2 Elaeis guineensis | reverse complement strand
GAACGGTGTTCTCTAGCACTTAGACCTAACGGATGAACTTGTTGAATTTTTGGGATTGTGTCATCACCAACAACTGCTTTGGTTCCACCAATCGATGGGAAGCGATGGAGCGATCTACCATACTTCTCTCCCAAGTTGGGTTGTTGGAGCTGCCCTCCTTTTAGCACCAATTTGTTGCTACAAGACTTTGGGAGTGTTGGAATACTTGGAAGTAGAGGAAGATCCGGATGTTAAGACACTGGAATAGACCTACAAAAAAAGTTTTCACACACCAAAGGTAGGGCTTTCAGTGGGGGACCCTCCAATGTTTAAGTCAGTCAGAGCTTAAGTATAGATAAGAGAAAGTATGAGAGCTTGGTGTAGTATGCATTGGCTTACCAAAGCTTTTTTTTCCTTCAAGGGTTCCTTCGTTACCTTTTTATAGAGAGGTGCTGAAGTTTATTATGCCCCTAGTCTATAGATTGTTAGGCCCTATTTGAGATTGCTGTTAACAATATAGCTTTTGGAGCTTTTGAAAGTAGAGCTTTTGAGAAGTAAAGCTTTTTAAAATAGAATTTTTACAAAAAGTTATTTGCTATTTGGTAACTATAGTTATAAAGTACTTTAAAACTTGAACATATATTTGGTGACTAAAATAAAAAAATACTTTTAGTATGATAAAATGATAATAAGAGATATTGCATAGTATTGTATAACAAAAAATAATATAATATTATATTATATTATATATTAAAATATTATTATACTATATAAGATTATTATCATATAATATAACATTATATTATAATATAATATCATATTATTAAAATTATAATATAATTTATAATGTAATATAATATATTAGTTATAATCTAATATAATAATAGATTATAATATAATATAATATATTATATTATATTATATTATTATCAAAATATTATTATATTATATTATATTATTATAATATAATAATATTATAATAGATTATATTATATGTTTATAATATAAATATTATTTTAATCTATAATATTATATCATATAATATAACATAATATAATATATACTATAATATAATATTATTATAATTATGATGTAATATATAATGTAATATAGTATAATAGATTATAATCTAATCTAATAATAAATTATAATATAACATACTATATTATATTATTATAATATAATAATATTATATTATTAATAAATATTATTATATCAAATTATATTTTAATAATATAATAATACTATAATAGATTATATTATATATTTATAATATATCATAATATTAATTTATTATTATATTATATTATATTTATAGTATAATAATATAATATGATATAATTATAAAATTTGTTAGTAAATATTTTTACTGTTAAAAAAATTATTTAAATCAAAATAGCTTCTCGACATTATCCAAAGAGCACTTTTGAAAAAAGCTTTAAAATAAAGCTTTCTCCAAGTAGACCTTTTCAGCCTTCTGGCAAAGTCAAAACAGCTTTTCAATTTTTTACCAAACATCACTGTATCACCCCAAAGTACTTTTTGAGGATCAAAAAGTACTTTCTGGTACTCTAAAAGCTTAGCCAAATAGGATCTTGGTTATGAGTGTTTCTACACCTATGTGGCCACATTCTGGAGGTTTGTTGGGATATTCCAATTGATTGCCCATATGGCCATGTTTTAGGAGTTTGTTAGAAGGTTCCAGCTAGTTGCCCATATGGCTGAATAGGCTAATGGCCTGAGGAGCTTAGCCTTCTGGTGAGATCGGCCTTCTGAAGAGGTCGATCTTCTGATGAGGTCGGTCTTTTGATGAGCTTGACTTTTTTTGAGAGATCAGCTTTCTAATGAGGTTGACCTTTTGAAGGTCGGAGTATACTATCTCTTGTGGTCGGTGACATCCCAATATATAGGTCGATTAAGTCCTAACCAAGAATTTGATTGGATCTTGACCCACAGGTCAGCTGAAGGCTTGAGCTGATGTGGTTATGGCACCTCGACTTCTCATAACAAACATGACGGTGTCAGTCATTATCTCAATTGGTGGTGCCCCATGCCTGATCTATATATTTGGATCGAGGGAGACCAAATTGATAGGGCCGCTTCACCTTGGCCTCCATGAAGGTCTTGATGACGTCCACAATCGAGGCTCACATCGATATTCTTGTCGACTCAAGAACACATGGAGTCCTAAGGATATCGACTAAGGTGGTATGACCCCACAACAGTTTTCATTCTAATTTTGTCTTTGTTTCCTAAAGACAACAATCTAAGAAGGAGGTGAATTGAGTTTCTTAAAAATAAATTAAGCTACTTATGCCCAATAATAATTTTAGAAGTATGTATTTATGAAGTGTTTAGCCGATTATAAAAAGATAGCAAAAATAATAAAATAAGTAAAGCAACACGATCACAAATACAAAAAGATTTATAGTGGTTTGGTATTAAACTCAGCACCTACATCCACTTCTCAAATAAATCCACTTGAGAATTTCAACTATGATCTCTTTAAGATTTAAGTCCCATTATTTTCTCAAATTTATAATCAAACTCAGTTAGTTTTGCCTAGATCACCAACCATAACCTTACAACTGATTATCTCAGATTCACAATCAATCCTAATTAATTTTTATGAAAATATTAATCAAAATCTTACACTGTCCAACTTTAGACTTGAACCAACCCTAGGATTCTATACCCAAGAAGCTTGACACAATAAAATAAGTTGTTGCATAGAAAGGTAGTAACCCAAGAGAGACGGTGTGGGGGAGGGGGAGTGAATTGGGTTGTTTAAAAATTTTTAGCAAATTTTAAAATCTAAATAAGTATGTTCTTTAAGTTAATTCAAATAATGTGATTGTAAAGTGTTTAATATATATAGCAGTGGATTAAAGATATAAGAGAAGTAATATAATAATTAAAATAATGTAAGATAAGAATTAAAACCAAAAAGGTAAGCACAAAAAGGCATAACACAAATACATAAATTTTATAGTGGTTCAGTGCAACCCCACACCTACATCTACTCTCCAAACTCTCCTTGAATACTTTACTATAATCAATCTAATTATAGTGCATTCATTTTATCGGAATCATAAACAAACCCAATTGATTTTTTGGGATCACCAACCACAACCTATACACCGATTATTTTTCAAGCTCACAATTAATTCAGTTAATTTTATAAAATTTTAATGGTACAATAAAAAGTGCAGATGTTTAAAATTTTCATTCTAAATATATTGGTGTACCGAAACCCTGAAGCCCAAGATCCCTTGACTATAACAATCAAAGCATAAATAAATATACATGATAAGAGGAATACCTATAATGCTTATTCTAATTTTTATTAGATATCCAAATATTCATCCTCCAATGGTGATCCACACAAGAATCGATCCAAGGACAGCACTCCTACTTGAATCTTGCTTCAAAAGTCCTAGCAGAACTCGAATAGAATTTGCACTAGTTAGATTTTTTCAAGAACCTAACTTCATCCTCTCAAAGCACTCTTCTGGATTTCTTAATCTTCTCCTTTAGAGCCTCCTTTATCTTTGTTAGGACCTCACTTAAGCTTTTCTTAAATATAGAAAGTCTTGTCCTAAACTAATGAGTGAGAGGAGAGAAGTGAAACTTGCTAGGAGAGAACTCTGACCAATTTTGGAATGATCTAAAACACCCAGTGCCGTGGGCCTTTTATAGGAGAGATAGGGGTGCATGGGGAAGAGATATAACTTTTCTTCATGCCCCACGGATTGGATATGTGTCAGAGGAAGAGAGCCTTCAAACAGAAGGACTCTTCCAAAGAATGCGACCTTTCATTCACCCTGTGCGTGCACCGAGATCAAGAGATGTTTTAGGCATCTTTTTCATTTTAGATAATTCTGAAAATATGCCATGTTTATCCTTATTTGAATAAAGATTCAAATGGTAGGTAACTTAGGTAGGGACCGCCTCCTTCTGCCTCTTGGTAGAAGGACTCTTCACACGATGAGTCACGTGACTTCTTCCCTTGCGCGTGCAGCTTTCTTTCCAAGAGTTTCTCCATGCCAAGATAAGTCCAAAAAAATCCATCTCAACCTTTGAGATGTGTGTCAGAGAGTGAAGGATGATGCAGGCTACCACATGGGTCTTAAACCCAAAGAAGAAGGACTCTTGGTCCTTCTTCACACCAAAATGTGCACGCCCACTCCATCTTGTGTGCCTAGAGTCCAACCAAGCTTGGACTCTTGGTTATGGCACCCCAATGGCCATGTGGCACCATCCAATGGTAGGTACACCTAGATCCAAATCCAAATTAAGCCTCAGCTTTATTTGATTTGATCAAACATCAAGATTCAAATCAAAATCGAATCCGATTCAAGAAGCTAGGGTTTCCACACATGCTAGCATACTTACTGAAAATTCAATTGGATCCAAAATTTTAATCAACTATACCAAATGGATCTTTGATCAATTTCTTTATATGTGTGACTCATTGGATTCTACATCTAGCTAGCAGTAGGTTCGGATGTAAGTTAACCTAACTTAATTAGAACCCTTCTAATGGATTAAGATCCAAACCATGCCAATTTGAGTTCAGCAATTAGAATTCTTTTTAATTGGAGATCGAATTAAATCTTTTAATTCAATCATATCTACAAGTCAAGATTGATGTCTAACAATGTATCATGACTATCCAGAAGATGTGAAGTTTGATAAAAATATCAAATATATCATTCAATAGAGTTACCGTGCAATTCAATCTTTTGATCATCGCTACATCTCGAATATGTTCATAAGTATGGAATCATGTCAAACTCAAACACATATTTCTATTAATTTTTTATCAATTAGTGATGACTCCAATGATGAAGCATTAGAAATCTTTTATAATTTCTATCCTATTTTGGTCAAAGACTTTCTGAGTTATCTAGAGATGAGAATGCATAAGATGATATCTCCTCTTACTAAAAGTCATTGATTCCTTGTTAACCGACTCACAACCTCCATATACATTCTACCATATCTAGAACATCTCGTACATATCTTTATATCATGCCTGGATATGAACCAAAATATAAATTCATGTGTATAAGATTTTATGGTGGTCTCAGATCTAAGGATAAGTTGCACAACTCTTACCTAGGAAATCATCTTTTGACATACAAGTAAGACTCCATAAGATGTTCTCTATCGATGAGTCAATTCGGTAAACTCATTCCCTAATAAGCACCCATATTCTTATATTAGTGTCCTACATAAGTAGCTTATGAAAACAGTCACCCTCTCCATTGAGCATACATAGAATATGCCTATCTAACCAAAACATTAATCTCCGACTCAATATTCTTCTAATCATAAATATTTTTAGATTAGAGTTTTAGGACTTTAGGTTTTACAGGCATAAACTCTTCATGGTCCTAAAATCATTATCCTAATCTATAAGATTCATCATAATCTTAAACATAATAAGATGCAGCTATAATGATGAATCAATACCTCATATATTTCATAAATAAATAATATCATTGTATGAGTTGGAAGATTATAAAGAAAAATCTCATCGCATCACTCATGTGATTGGCATGTAGGACACTATTCTTTCAATCTTCCACTTGTACTAAAGTCAATCACTTTTTTATCTCATCCCATATAACCTAGATAGTGATCAAATAACTGCTACGGTATGGCCATAGTGAATGGATTTACTATATTGTTCTTAGTATCAATTTATTCTATTACAACATCTTATCTTTCAATAATTTCTCGAATGAGGTAGAAGTATCTGAGGATATGTTTGGACTTATAATTAGACCTAGATTCTTTGACTTGAGCAATGGCTCCAATGTTATCATAATAAATTGGCACTGGCCATTCTACCTCAGGAACTATACCTAATTTTGTGAAAAAAATTTCATCCAGACAGCTTCCTTAACGACTTTACTAGCAACAATGTATTCTGACTTTATGATTGAGTCAGCAACAGTCTATTATTTGAAACTCTTCCAACTCACTGCTCTGTCATTTAAGATAAATATATATCCTGATATAGACTTACTATCATCCAGATCAGATTAAAAATTAGAATCTGTATATCTTTCTAGTTTTGACTCTGATCCTCCATATATAAAAAAAATATCTTTAGTCCTTCTTAGATACTTAAAAATATTTTTTATAATTTTTCAATGATCCTTCCCTGGATCAGTCTAAAACCTACTAGCGATGCCTAAAACATAAGCTACATTAGGCTTGATACATGGCATGACAAACATGATCGATCCCATAGTCGAAGCATAAGAGATTTCACTTATTCACTTCCTCTCCTCAGGTGTCTTGGGATATATTTTTTTAGAGAGACGTATGCCATGACTCACAAGGAAGTAACCTTTTTTACTTGCCTCTATATCAAACCTCTTCAACACAAGATCTATATATCGAGACTGGGACAAGCCTAGCATCCTCTTAGATCTATCTCTATAGATTTTTATACCTAGTGTATAGGATGCTTCACCTAAGTCTTTCATGAAAAATTTATTTGATAGTCAAGTCTTGATCGATTGTAACATTGAGATATCATTCTCAATAAGTAGTACATCAATGACATATAAAACTAAGAAGACAATAGCACTTTCACTTATCTTCTTATACACACAGTTCATTTTAATTTTTGATGAAGCCAAACTCTTTAACGATCACATCAAAACAGATATTCTAACTCTTGAAGCTTGCTTCAATCTATAGATTGATTTTTTCAGCCTACATACTTGATTTGCTCTCCCACTAGAGATAAATTTCTCTAGCTGAGTCATATAGACCTCTTCCTCAAGATTACCATTGAGGAGGATAGTCTTAACATCCATATGTCAGATCTCATGTCATAGTATGCAGCTATAGCAAGCAGAATCTGAATAGACTTGAGTATAGCCACTAGTGAGAAGATTTATCATAGTCAATTTCTTATCTTTATCTAAAATTCTTCACCACCAACCTAGCCTTATAGGTTTCAACTTGGCTATCTACTCTGATCTTCTTCTTGAAATCCCACTTGCACCTATTGGGGTTACACCCTCAGGCACATCAATCAAAGTTCACACTTGGTTGGTATACATAGAGTCTGTCTCGGATTTCATGACATCTAGCCACTTATCAGAGTTTCTACTCATGATAGCTTCTAAATAGATCAGTGGATCATCATCCTTAATGATGCTGATCTCCTTATCATTTTGAATGATAAAATTATATCTTAGAGATGTTTATCGCACTCTATCTGACCTTCGGAGAGAAGGTGTGTATTGTAGATGTACCTCATCCTTGGGTACTTCTGATTGAAGATTGTCTTGTGGTCCAACCACAGGTATTTCTGAAATGATTTGTAGGTCTTGAACTTTTTCGACTTCAACATTTCTCCCGCTACTCTTTTCATGGATAAACTTCTTTCCATAAAAGTGGCATGCTTACTGATAAACATCTTTTATTCAGTAGGATGGTAGAAATAATATCCCATACTCTCTTTGAAAAAACCTATAAATCTATATTTGTCTGATCTAGCATTTAGTTTATGCCCAAAAATATTTCTGACATATGCAGGATAGCCCTAAATCTTAAGATATTTAAGATTAGGCCTTCTTTCTTTCTATATCTCATATAAAGTGCTAGCAATAGACTTTAAAGGCATCCTTTTCAATGCGCATGTGGTATTTTCTAGGGCATAACTTCAGAAAAATATTAAAAGATTCATGAAGCATATCATGAACCGCACTATATCCAATAGAGTATGATTCCTCCTTTCCACTACACCATTTAATAGTGGTGTACATGGAGGAGTCCATTCAGAGAGAATATCTTTATCTTTGAGATGATCAAAAAATTTACTAAATAAGTATTCTCCTCCTCAGTCAGATCAAAAAATATTGATATTTTTTTTAGTTTATTTCTCGATCATATTTTAATATTCTTTGAACTTATCAAAAGCTTTAGATTTGTGTTTCATCAAAAACACATCCAAACCTCGAAGATCATCTGTGAAGATAATAAAGTAAGAGTATCTTCCTCTGACTTGAGTTATCATTGACCCACATACATCTGAATATACTAGAGATAATAACTCACTTGTCCTCACTCCATGTTTAATGAATAAAATCTTGGTCATCTTACCTATGAGATAAGATTCATAAGATTCTAATGATTCATAATCATAGGAGTCAAAGAGCTCTTCTTATTCATCCTCGACTCACTAATATGATCAAGATAGTAATACTAAAGATATGTGATATTCATATTTTTTTTTCTTTTTTTTCATATTTTTACTAATATGAAAGATATTTTCATTGAGTGCAAAAATCAGAAGATCATTAACAATATTGCCACTACCATAGAATTCATTAAAATGATACATGGAGCAATTATTGCCCATTATCTTTATTTCAAAATCTTATTTCAGTAACAAAGATATAGAAATAATATTTTTAATAATCTTTGACATATAATAGCATTCTTCTAATTCCAAAATTTTGTCCGACGGTAAGTTCAGCAGGTAGATTCTCACAGTTTTGGCATGAATGGACTCTCCACTCACGTCGAAAAGCTCGAAGTCATCTTTCTTCAGCCCTCAGATATATTCTTTGCGGTCCCAGCAAAACTTTGTAGATGTGGAAACTACAGTAGTATCCAATACCCAAGAATCATTAGCTGAGGCATCCAATGAAAAAGTAGTATGCATCATATACACACTTTTCTATACAATACTTACATCTTGCTTCAAGCTTGCAAGATAACTCTTGCAATTCTTCTTCTAATGTCTCATCTTGCCATAGTAATAACAGGTGATATCCGTGGGAACATCCTTTGCTTTCTTCATTTTGAAGATGCTGCCTTTCCGATTCTGTTCTCCATATAACTCCTTGAGATTAAGGAGTATGGAGCAAGGATCCATATTATCATGTTGCCTTTGTAACTCTTTGCTCATCGAGGCCAACATAATATACTAGACAGTCATGTTGTCTGTCTGTCACATCTTATATGTGGCCTTATCCTCCTTGAAAGAAATCTTTACTGATCAGATTAGGGTCAGCAATATCCAAAATATAGAAGACATTCTTCTTTATGAATATGATTCATAAATTCATCAACAAATCCACATAGTTCAAACCAGTCAACTTATTTGTGTCAAAGATGCCTTGTAATGAGAGTAAAGATGCCATAATACAAAATTTAATCTACCTTATATTTAAGAATAATGGTATAAGTAGACCACTCATGATGACATGCATAACTAGATAAGATCTTCTGTCTAGTTATGTCTCTCACTATTTTATCAGATACCATAGCCATCATCTATAGTAAGTGAAACATCCTAATCTAGTTTCTTATTGGGGCTAAGATCCTAATTTCTTGAAGAAGTCTTATGGATAGCACAACAAACTCCAATGAGTTTAAAGATAGAAAACTCTTTTCAATTACATTCCATGTAACTCTCAACAAAAATCTTATCTCTAAAACACTCATAGCCTTATGGATAGCACAACAAACTATAGTATTTTAGTTAGGTCAAACTCTTCATTTTCATGGTCATATCTGAATTAATGTTGTCTTTGTGGATATCACAATAAAGCAAAACATCTAAAATATACCGTAAGCATCTTTTATATACTAAGATAATCTCCATAGTAAGCCTTGTGGATAGCATAACAAACCTACTACAGTTTTTGACATGGTACTAACTTAGCATGAAGGAAGACTTGTGTAGTGATCTTAATACTAAGCATCCTAAATTCAGACTAATTAATCTAATTGGTCAGGTAAGTGTAAGATTGGTGGGAGGCTATCCATACTTTTACAATGGTCCTAATTAAGTAACCACCACTTAAGAACTACTTGCCTTAGATACAAATTCATTAATCGGTTCCAAACATGATCAGCTTTCGATTTTTCTCTACTACGACTTAATACAATTTTTAGGAGGGCTTTATGGTCTTATGCACATCCTACTTTACATTTTTCACAATGATGCATAATCATACTTATGACAATCATAATTTGAAGTAATGCATCTAAACATATCTTTAAGATTGACTAGGGTTTGTGTTAGATGTGTGTCCTAAAAGTTAATTATTGACTAATATATTTTATAATTATAGGACATAATTTTATACTTATAAAATATTTATTATTAATAAAGGGTAATTTTTACTTCCAATCATATTTTATGTATCTATGATTTATCCTAAAAATTAACAGATACTTTTGTATATTCTCAAAGTATTGAGAATTTGAGACATACATTATTAGTGATTGATTTCTAAATACTTCCAATCAAAAGATCATCATGAAGGATAATAATCGATCCAGTTAGATCGATGCATGGATCATCTCCCTTTCGAACAGATGAGTCTTGAATTTACAGTATAGGAACACGGGTGGAAGTGCAGGTGGTTGTTAGAGAATAACTTGCACTGAGCATGACCATCATGAAAAACACTTGGATGTCCACTCACTCATCAATGATCTTTTCGATGCTGTGGTGATGTGAGTGATCCTTTGATCCACAGTGCATCGGCTATTCACAGTGAAGCTACTGTAGTTTGACCGCATGTTCACTTGATCCCTAGCCATTCGAGTTCTTGTAATGTATGTTGGCTATGATGAGTTCAGGCTCGCTATTAAGAGTAGGATGTATCTAGATGGAATCGATCGATCTTGATAAAAAAAGAGAAGTCCTATGCGATTCACGAGATTAAATTTAAAAAGTCTTTGACCAAAGCAAATATGAATACTGAAAAAGAGTTTCTACGAAATTCATAAATGAACTTGAGTCGAGCCAATCTAGCATATGACTGATATTGAGATTTGATGAGTTCTCCATGACCTCCATCAAGTCGAAACTCATAATAGAAGAACTGAATCATGCAGTAACTACACTTAGAGGTTCAACATTTTATTCTATTAGATTGCCACTACATACTGCTAGGTATTACTGGTGGATTGTGGAAATCATCGAGCATCATCTTGATGATTGATAACCCATAAGAGCAAAGTTAGAATTATTCCAATCTATTGAAAGGAGTTTCGATGATATTGTGATGAGGATCATAATATATCTCACTATCAGACAAAATGAAACCTATAGGGTCACACACAAAAAAAAAATTTATCTGATCAGATGATTGATCAATGATTATGAATCGTTGAAAGATATAATCATCAATGTGATTAATAATTAACCTTATGTAAAAGTTATAATTAAGTAATTCACTAAGTGTTAGTAAATTATAGGAGGATTAACTAGCAATTAGATTGTTAATTAACTCAATTTGATTAAACAATGAGGTTTAGATCAAATCTAATTGAATTGGATTTAGTTTAACTTAGATTGGATTTGATTAGATCAAGTCTGATGCAAGAAAGACTAATTTCTAATTTGATCAGAACTTAGATTCAGTTAATTCCTAATTAGATTAGAATTTTATAAAGGAGATTGAATTTTTAATTGAATTAAGTTTCCTCATCTCTTTGGATCCAACCAAATCAGATTTGGATTAAGACTAAAATAGAAATAACTAGAGTCCCAACTCATGTCTCCCTTGCGCACGCCCTAATATCCATGCAAAAACATCCCATGCAAAAGTGTTTGGCATGAAATATTTTGCATGAGAAGGAGGGTGCAGAGAGAGTGGGCGGCATCTCTTGATGACTCATCATCTTATCCCATAACTAATTTGAATTTGATTCAAATCTAGATATAGTTAAGAAGGAAACAAATCAAGACTTTATAGGAAAGAAAGGTGGTTCCTAATTTTTCTTGGTGCATTAAGAAAGATGTTGGCGTGAGAAAGAATTAGATCTGATTTCTTTCTCACGCCACACCTTATTTTTGGCATCAAAAATTATGGATCCTTCCTCTAGTTCGATGCCACCTTCCTTCCTATAAAAGGCTCCAAAAGTTGGATGTCCTAGCATGAGAAAGAGAGAGAAAAATTCTGCTCAAACGCCTAGCCCCCTCTTTCCTCTTCTTCCTCTTGTTCTTCTTCATCTCTAAAGGGTTTGTGAGATTTGAAGAAAAAGCTAGATCAGCCATCAAAGAGGAGATCTCAGTAAGAAAGCTAGCACCCTGAAGAGATTGCCTATCTCTGATCGAAACAAGTCCTCGTGTGGATACCTGTGGAGGCCAGGCACGTGTGTGGCTAAAGAAATCTTTCAAATTCGAGGATCATCAGCTACAGTGTATTTTGATCTGCGTAAAGAATTGAAATCTAATCTCAAATATCTATTTTTTATTTTTAGATTATGCATGTTATAGATTCGGGCATGGCTAGATTATAAATCTGATCTATTGTAGGAGAGGTTAAAAGGATTTAACCTAAATCATTTTCGCTACGTTCAAAATTATTTTGAAATATATGCATGCAACCTACCTTTTTTCTAACAGTGGTATCAAAATCTTAGTTTTTTCTTGACATGCATAATTTAATTTTTTTGATTTAGATCTAAAATTTAGATTTTGTTTGATTCAGTCTTGTACTGAAATAAGGTTGTCCTGATATAGGGTTAACCCCCTATATCATAAAGATTATCCTAGCACAATATTGATTATTTTTAAAACTATTTTTAAAATATAAAATCAATCTTTTAGATCTAAAATCAAATATATTTATTCATGTTAGATCTAAAATTAAAATGATTAAAAGTTCGCATCGGATTGGTATAAGATTATCCTGATATAGGATTTACCCTCTATATTGTAAAGATTGTCCTAGTATGATGCGAATAGAGTTTTAAAAAATATTTTGAAAAGATTTTAATCATTATTTTAGATCTGATTATGTATATATCTGATATGTATAATTTTAGTTTTAGATCTAAAAATTAATATATATGTGATATATGTTGTAGATTTTTGATCTAAAATTTCACATATGTGATATATGTCATTAGATTTAGATCTGAGATTGTTTCAAGATCATAAGCCATTAATGGATGCAATAAAATATAATTTAAAAAATATTTTTAGAATCTAAATTTTATGTTATTGCATGTGGGTATGGGTTGAATCAATTAGATCTTATGATTAGACTACAATTAGGGTCAATTGATTAGATCAGGTTAGAACTCTTTGTCGATTTTGAGCAGTTGATCGAACCTAATCAATAGTTGGTTAAGATTAGGTCAAAAGAGCTCAAAATCAAATTTAGTTATAGTTGGTCATATTGATTCATATTTTGATATGAATTGATTGACTCAAGATCAAATTTGGCTCAGTGGTTCGAGCTCGAATCACTAGGCTAACCTGTTTGATTCTAATTTATCAATTAGTGTCTAAGGTAAATTGGTAATTCAACCTATGATTTTTAATTGGGAGCATGCTTACCTGACCATTTTGATTGTGTCTAAGGCAAGCATCGGCATACCCTCCCATCGATCTTATTTACCTGACCAATTTGATCAATTAAGGATTGAATAAGGTTGCTTGGTCATTCGTATTTACCCATACCAACTAGGTTAGTCAGATATGAGATTGTACTGATCTGAAACTAATCAATCAGACATCAGATGTGTTGACTTAGATGAGATCTGAATCTAAATCTTCTTATTAAATATTAAGTCCAGCGATCTTCCATTATTGTAGAGATGCGGGTGCTTTCTTGACATTGATCGTTCTCGACTGGTTACAGTGATTCAATTGCATCAAAAAGATACAATCCTTCTATTGACATTGGATGCTTCGAGATAAAGATGGGGTTGGGCCCAATAACTGCTAGGTGAGAGATTCAATGATGGTTTTGTGCCTACTGATGAACGGTGGATCTGATTTAACTAAGAAATATGTCAATAACTATTAGATGAGGCCACAGGACTGAGAGACTGAACTCGCTGCATCTTGCTTAGTGAAGCAATGGACAAGATGCTGTCCACTCATTGGTCTGTGCTCACCAATAACTATTAGGTGAGGTGTGTATAGATCAGTGAGATTGTAGTACTTACTTGAAATCGATCGTATATAGATTTTTATTTTTCTATCCAAAGAGTGTGAAAGATTCAAAAAAATAATAAAAATCTTATTTATTTTTAAAATTTTTAAAATAAATATTTAAAAAATATAAATATCTAATTAGAAACTATTCTCTCTACAAATAATCATATCGAGTTCCAACCCTTTAGCCTGAATCTTTGACACCAATAGGTTGACCAGGGCAAACTATAAAGACTGGCTCCAAAATCTGAGAATTGTTCTCAGTTTTGAAAAGTAAAACCATATCCTCGATCAGGATATTTCTGTGTTACCAGCTCATCCATCCCCTGATCAATGAGTCATACTTGAAAAATAGATGGATGAAGATAATAGGGTAGGTGCTATATTCTTGTGTCCATGTCCAATGATCTTCAGTGCCAGCATAAAGATATGAGAATTGTCAAGGACATGCTAACTCACCTGCAAGAGTTGTACGGTGAAAAGAGTCGCATGGCTCGCTTTGAGGTTCCTCAGAGATTTTTCAGAGTAAAAATGTATGATGGGAAGTTCGTCAATAATCATTGTTTGATAATGATCAAGAATATTGAAGAGCTTCAGAAGCTCGGCATGACAATGGACAAAAAATTATAAGTGGATCTGATCCTGCAATCCCTTCCTAATTCATTTGGGTAATTCATCATAAACTACCATATAAATAAGATTGATATGTTGGTGACAGCTGAGGATACCTTGAAAGGTTCAAGGGGCTCGATTCTCACTGTGGAGTGGGCTTCCTCAAAGAGAAAGTCTTTTTTGAAAAAGAAGAAGTTGGCAAAGAAGCAGAAGACTAAGAGCAGGCAGAAGAAGGAGATTCCAAAGAAGACCAGCGATAAGGAAAAGCGTTTCCATTACAATATCGAAGGTCACTGGAGAAGAAACATTCCTACATACCTGGCAAGTGTAAAGAATAAGAAGAAGGATGCATCTTTTGAAGGTACATCTGATTTGCTCATAATTGAAACTAATCTAATGATTTTATCTTCTTCTAGTTGGATTCTAGATTCTAGTTCAAGTACTCACTTGTACACTTCTATACAGGATCTAGAAGAAATTAGAGGGCTGAGAGAAGGTGAGATCACTCTCTGAGTCGGTAATGGAGCAAGAGTTGCTGCTATGACCATCGAGACCTATCCTTTGTGACTATCATTAGGATTTAGTTTAATTTTGAAAGACTGTTATCTTGTACCTATGGCTAGTTGAAATCTATTTTTGTATCTATGTTGGTACGGGATAATTATAATTTCAATTTTAATAAAGATATGTATACAATTTATTTTAAAAATAAAGTTGTTGCATGTGCTTTCTTGATTGATGGTATTTATCATTTGCATGTAGATACGAGTGTTAGTATTAATGAGCAAGTTGTGAATGCCATAGGATTTAAGAGATTTAGAGATAAAATTAGCCAAAAAAATTTGTGGCACCTTAGGCTAGGCCATATAGGAGAGGATAGACTTAACAAACTAGAGAAAGATGATCTTTTGGGGCCATTGATTTCTGAGTCTTATCTAGTTTGTGAGTCATATCTTCAAAAAAAGATGGCCAAGCTATCCTTTGTAGGATATAGAAAAAAGACCATTGAGATATTAGCCTTGATGCACACTGATATGTGTGGTCCATTCAATGTACAGACCAGAGGTGGCTATCTCTACTTCATAATCTTTACCAATGATTTCTTATAGTATAATTTTGTATACTTGATGTGATGCAAGTCTGAGACTTTTGAAAAGTTCAAAGAGTTTAGATGTGAAGTAGAAAAGCAGATCAAAAAATCTATAAAAGTTCTCTAATCAAATTGAGGAGGAAAATACTTAGTAGAGAATTTTGGATCTATCTCAAAGATAGCAGCATAGTTTCACAGTGGACACCTCTAGGGATGCCTCAGCACCATAGAGTATCTGAAAGGAAGAATTGGACCCTATTAGATATGGTCTGGTCCATGATGAGCTTCACAGATCTTTTTATTTTTCTCTGGAGATATGCTTTGCTTTCTACTATTCATTTTTTGAATAGGATTCTCTTTAAATCTATTCCTACCACACCATACGAGTTATGGCTTTGTAAGAAGCCAACTCTTGATTATCTCAAGATTTGAAGATGTCCGATCCATATCAAGCGACAGCAGGCAGACAAGTTAGAGGCAAGATGATTTAGGATTCATTTTATAGGATATTCTAAGAAATCTATGGGATACTATTTCTATCTTCCTGAGCATCATAATGTGATTGTGAGCCATCATATCATCTTTTTGAAAAAAGAGTTTATCCATAATGGAGGTAGTGGGAGGAAGACTGAGCTCGAAGAGAAGGTCTCTGAAGAGCATCGAGTCTAAGAACCTAAATCCCATAGTGAGCCAGTAGATATGGTACCTCCTCCACCTCGTAGATCAAGTAAGATCTCCTATCCTCCTGAAAGATACTTAGGTATTCTTACAGAGGATCTAGAAAAAGTATTCTTTGTGGGAGATAGGGACATTAGGAATGATCTCAAAACCTACGATGTGGCGATGTTAGATATAGACTCCAAGAAATAGAAGGAAGCGATGAAGTCAAAAATTAACTCCATGCATTCCAATCAGGTTTGGATCTTAGTAGATCCACGTGAAGGTATTGTACCTATTGGATGTAAATAGATCTATAAAAGAAAAATATGTTCGGATGGTAATGTGAGACCTATAAGGCAAGGTTGGTAGCAAAAGGTTATAGTTGTTGGGATTCAAGATTTGGTACATGCATATATGTTTTAAAAATTTTATTTTCTAAACATCATAGTAAAAAATAAGATTAAAATATTTTTAATCTAAATTATGCATGCATAAAAATATAAAACCACATAGATCTATCTCATATGCTGAAATTCAGATTTTGATCAAATCACATACCTGTTTCGCAATCTTTTTCTTCGAATCTGGATCTGAAAGAGAAGAGGTTCTCTCTTAGTCGCACAAATATTCAGTCTCTATAAGTATCCACTAGGATCAGCCTGAAACAGCTCTCCATAATCTGAATTTTGATTTTTTCAAAATTCAGCCTGTTGAATCTGAACGAAACCTAGATCGCGATCAACACTTGATCTTTTTTTTGATCTTCTTCTTCTCCTCTTCTCTAGAGTTTCTTCTTACTTTGTGCTACTACAAAACACCAGCAACCAGTAAATTATGGGATGTCCAACACCTTGGGCATGGAACTCCTTGGAACTCGTGTCCCAATGGATGGGCGTGTAGAATGCCCAAGAGAAGAGAAAGGGAGAGGAAGAGAGGGCATAGGGAGAGTCCTTGGGCATGAGGGGCTGGTAGCTTGGATGCTTTAGGGACCTTAGGGGAGGTCCCTTTAAATAGGCATAAGGATTAAATCATATTCAATCACATAATACAAATCCTACTTGCATTGGGTTTCTAATTAACTTACGTTATCCAACTTATTTTAAGAGACCCTATAGGTGCCAACAATTGGGGCCCATGCATCCATAATTAGACATCCCAAAACACACCTAAGAGATGCCCCATAAGAGAATTAAAAGCCCTCTAATCAATGGACACACCCAACTTGATCAAATCAAGGTGGCGCCCAAAAATAACTATCAAAAAAATTAATTAAAAAATTACATCCTTAATTAATATGATCCATAACCTTAGGCACCTAACAATTGGAGTTTGATGAATCTTATTCATGTAGGTTATTAGCAAGTAATTAAGTTAGAATTATCTTATCAAATAAGTAATCCCAACGGAAAGAGAAATTAGGTTCAATCATGTGCTAGCAAGGTTAACATGAACCCAATGGATTTCTTTAAATCCAATTGATACTTCATAAGCTCAATTGCTTGTTCTAGACCTAATCCCTTTATTGTGTGACCCCATAGATTCAATTCTATCTGATTGTGAGATATACGATGATCTCTATCATTGTATCATTGAAACTCTTTTCAATGGATCGAAACAATTTCACTCTAACTCAGCAAGGATTGTCGATCCAGAACGATCCTAGTAAGCTCTCGAAATCTACCAATGACACCTAGCAGTATGTAATGACAATCCAGTAGAATTAAATGAACCTCTAGATGTAGTTAACGTGTGATTCAGTTCCTCTATCGTAAGTCTCGATTAGATGGCAGGTCATGGATAAATCGTCAAACCTCAGCATTAGTCATATGATATATTCGATTAGCTCAAGTCCAGTTGTGACTTCTATAGAAACTCTTTTCCATCAATCACACTACTATAGTTATAGATTCTTGGACTTAACCATTCAAATCTCATAGGACTACTCCTCTCTATCAAGATCGATAGATCCTATCTTGATGCACACCCCACTCCTACAGTGGATCAACTGTTGTCAACATCTACTACAAGGGCTCATTGAGATCCATATTTATGTATCAGTCAAACTTCAGTAGCCTCACTGCGAGCAGCAGTACCATCTCAAGTCAAAGAACTAGTCACACAACTACAGTATCAAGATAATCACTGACGATCGAATAGAAATCCAAGTGATCTCTTGTATGGTCACACTCAGTACTAGTTGTTCTCTAACAACCACCCACACTCATCGTCCTGTTTCTCTACACAGTAGACCAGAGACTCATCTATCCCGAAGGAAGCGATTTGTGCATATCAATCTATCTGGATCTATCACCATCCTCATGATGATCCTATGATCGGGAGTATTTAGGAATTAAATATATGTCTTTAAATCTCAACACTTTGAGAATATGTATCGAAACTAATTTCATGGATGATTCAAGGACACATCACACTTGAATGAAAAAAAAAATATCCTTTTATTAATCATATCAATATATTAAGTATAAAATTATATCCTAAAATTATTATAATGTGTCAGTCATATTGACTTCTAGGACATATATCTAACAATCTCTCATTTGGACTAAAGCCAATTGGCCACAAATCTAAGTCCCATCTTCTTAAAGTGGACTTTCATTTTCGGTTGGCTCAACTACTTAGTCAGCGAGTCTGTCATATTATTTGTGGGTCTACTCTTCACACCTCGACATGAGGTAGTTGCATACACTACTGCTCTATATATTTGAACTTCTAATGAAATCTTGGCTCCTTAGCAAGGGCTATAGTGCCATTATCTTTGCAGTACTGTGTCAGAGCATGACATTCAGTTCTACAACTAACATTAGAATCAGAATTTATCCTACACATCTACAGCATATTCAGCCTCCATTGATCGAATATTCAGAACTCTTCTAATATATCAACAAGAATACACCCTTGACTCGCAACTTAGAATCCCCTCCAAAGATCAAGAATAAATCCTTAGTCCTTCTTAAGTACTTAAGGATGTTCTTCACAGCTATCCAATACTCCTCATCTGATTTGACTGATATCTGCTCATGACACTCACGACAACGGTAATATCAGGTCGAGTACATAGCATGGCGTACATGAGGCTTTCTTTCACCGAAGCATAAAAAATCCTACTCACACGCTGCATCTCCTCAGATGTAGTCGAACACATCATCTTGGAGAGACTAATACCATGCCTAAAAGGTAAGAGATCTCTTTTAAAAGTTTTTATGCTGAACCTCTTCAGCACCTTCTCTACGTACAGCTTTTGTGATAGGACAAGTATCCGTTTAGGTCTATCCCTATAGACCTTTATTTTGAAAATATAGGATGCTTCCCCTAGATTTTTCATGGAGAATTCTTTGGACAACCATCTTTTGATCATGGTCAATATGAGAATGTCATTCCCAATAAGGAGAATATCATCCATATACAATACAAGGAAGGTGATCGTACTCCCACTAATCCTCTTGTACACATAAGGTTCCTCTTCATTTTTTGATGAAATCAAACGATTTGATTGTCTCATCAAAATGATGGTTCCAACTCTGAGAAACTTACTTTAATCCATATATGGACCTTTGCAACTTACAGACTCTGTGATCACCATCACCGGATATGAAATCCATAGCTACTCCATATAGATATCTTCCTCAAGATATCCATTCAGAAAAGTAGTTTTCACATCCATCTGTCAGATTTCAAAATCATAGTAAGCTGCAACAGCAAGTAAAGTACGGATGGATTTCAGCATAGCTACGGACGAAAAAATTTTTGATAGTCAATGTCCTCGTGCTGACTATAATCTTTAGCCACAGGCCTAGCTTTATAGGTCTTTACCTTACCATCGACACCTATCTTTCTTTTGTAGATCCATTTACATCCAATGGGTACGATACCCTCAGATGGATCCACTAAAGTCCAGACTTGGTTCGAGTGTATTGAGTCAATTTTTGACTTCGTAGCATCTAACCATTTCTCAAAATTGATGTCAAACATCACCTCATCAAAGGTATTAGGATCATTACTATGACCCCTATCTTTCATAAAAAATATTTTCTTTACTTCCTCCATAAACAAACCCATGTACCATTCTGGAGGTCGGAAGATCCTGCTAGATCTATGAGGTGGTAGAGGAACATCAACTACTAGCTCATGGACTATAGGTTCTTGAGGATGTATAGCTCTGGACTTTTCAGAGACTTTCTCTTCAAGCTCCACTAACCTTCCACTACCGCCATCCTGGATAAATTATTTTTCTACGAATACTGCATTTCAACTCACAATCACATTGTGATCTTGTGAAAAGTAATAGTATCCCATGGATTCTTTTGGATACCCTATAAAGTGAGCTATAACAAATTTATCCTCTAGCTTATCCGCCATTTGTCTCTTGACATAGGCCAGACATCTTCCAATCTTGAGATAACCTAGACTCCATATCTCATTCGGTGTGGTAGGAACGGACTTTAATAGAACTCTATTCAATAAGTGAATGGCAGTTAACAAAGCATGTCTCCAAAAAAATAAAGGTACATTAGTGAAGCTCATCATGGATCAGACCATATCCAATAGGATCATATTCCTCCTTTCAGATATCCCGTTGAGCTAAGATATTACAGGAGGGGTCCATTGAGAGACTATGTCGTTGTCCTTAAGATATTTCAAAAATTTTGACTAAGGTATTCACCTCCTTGATCAGTTCAAAGAACCTTAACGGGTTTGTCTATCTGCTTTTCTACTTCATACCTGAATTTCTTAAACTTTTCAAAAATCTCAAATTTGTATTTCATGAGATATACATATCCATACCTAGACAGGTCATTGATAAAAGTAATGAAGTAGGTATAACCATCCCTGACCTGCACATCAAATGGCCCATACACATCGGTGTGTACTAGGGCAAGTAGCTCTGTAGCCCTTTCTCCATGTCCTACAAAGGATAACTTGGCTATCTTTTCTCGAAGGCAGGATTCACAAGCTGGATACGGCTCTGGGTTAAGAGAGCCAAGGATCCCATCCTTCTCTAGTCTGTTTATCCTATCCTCTCCAATATGGTCTAGTCTATGGTGCCACAAGTACTTTTGGTTTATTCCATCTTTAGATCTCTTTTGGCCTACGGCACTCACTATTTACTCATTTAGGTTCACATTCGCATCAACATACAAGTGATAAAGACTGTCAAGACTCGTGCAACCAATTTATTTCATAAATAAATAGAACAAAAATCTTTATTGAAACAAATTTTAAAACCTTCCTGTACTAGCACAGACAAGAAAATTAAATTCTGACTAGCTACAGGAACATAACAACAGTCTTTTAAATCTAATCTAACACCAGACGATAATTAAAGAGGATAAGTATCAATGACCTCTACAGCAACCTTTGCTCCATTACCAACCTGAAAGATTATATCATCTTCCCTCAACCTCCTATTTTCTATCAAATCCTGCATTGAGGTACAAATATGAGTACTCGAGCCAGAGTCCAATATCCAACTAGAAGTAGAAGAAATCGTAAGGTTAGATTCAATTAGGAGCATACCTTCGAAAGGTTTATTATCTTTTTTGATCTTTAGACTCTCCAAATATTTTGGACAGCTCCTCCTTTAGTGGCCTTCAGCATGACAGTGAAAATACTTTTCCTTTGCCTCAACCACCTTTGGACCATCTTTCCTCAGCTTGCTCTCTTTCTTTTACTTCTTCATAGATTTAACCTTCTTCCTTTTAGTAGACTTTCTCTTGGAGAAAGAGGTCTGCTCCACAGTAAAAATAGTGCCTCTTGAACTCTTCAAGGTACCCTCCATAGTGACCAACATGTTGACGAGTTCGAAAATAGTGCAGTCAAGTTTGTTCATATGAAAATTCACAATGAATTAACTATATGAACTAGTAAGGGATTGAAGGATTAGGTCCATCTGCAATTCCTTTTGCATCTATAGCCCGAGCTTCTCAAGCTCCTCAATGTCTTTGGTCACTATCATACAGTGCTCATGGACAGACTGTCCTTTGCGCATCTTCAGATTAAAGAGTCTTTTGGATACTTCGAAGTATGCAATACGGCTTTGCTCACCATACAACTCTTGTAGGTAAGTGATTATGGCCTGAGCAGTGGGCATATGCTTGTGCTGGCTTTGCAACTTGTTTGACATAGATGCCAGCACATAACACTTGATCCGACTGTCTTTATCTGTTCACTTCTCAAAAGCAGCTTTTTGTTCAACAGTAGGATGATTTGGTAGCACTACGAAATTCTGATCGAGAGAATAGCTTAATTTTTCTAAGGTTAGGACAATCTTGAGGTTTCTAAGCCAGTCTTTATAATTGGTACCGGTCAAACAATTGGTTTCAAGGATGCGGGCTAGAGGGTTTGAGGCTGACATAGTGGTTAATCTGTGAGAGTCAAAATTCAAATTAAACTTTTATGCTTAATATTTATATTTGCTTCTAGGGGCTTTAAGATGCAAACAATGACTCTCACTAATTTATCAGATCCTTTCACTCCTCAAGAAAAAAATAGAAACCCTAACATGACAAAAGATTTCTAGTGGGTGCTGCGATCCCACCAATGACATGCACCTCACCTAACAGTTATTGGTGACATACACATTGATGCATAGGCAACTCTTTGCCCAGATACTTCACTAAGTATGTTGCAGCGACTTGGTCTCTAAGTCATGTGGGCTCACCTAACAGTTATTGCCCACACTTCTTAGTTAAGTCTGACCCACCGTTTACAAGCAGGTGCAAGGCCGTCATTAGGTCTCTTACCTAACAGTTATTGAGCCCAACCCCATCCTTACTCTGGAGCAACTCTTTGTTAATAGAGTGGTTGCATATTCCCAATGCAACTGAACCACTGTAACTAGTCAAGAACAATCAACGTCGGTAGCACGCCCACACATCTACAATGATGGAAGACCTATGGACTTAATATTTATGAGCAAGTTAGATTTAGGTCTCATCTAATCAGTCATCATATGATCAATCTAACTAGTATGAGCTAAACCAGATTGCTAAGCAACCTAATTCAAGACCCAATTTTTCAAATTGATCAGGTAAGTGGAGATCGATGGGGGTCTCATTGCCTTTCTAAGACACCAATAAATTATCAAGTTGGCTAACGAAATCAATTGAATATCCATGTCTCATTAACTTACCTTAGATACCAATAAATCGATTGATCAGAATTGGTTAGCTCAAGCGAATCAGACTCAAACCAATGAGCCAAATTAGGTCATTAAGCTAATCAATTCTACATATAGGATTCAATCGATTTGATCAATAATAATTGTATGATCATTAACTTAATTGATCTAATCCTTATCAATAGTTGATTTGGTTCGATCAATTACTTAATCGAGTTAGACCCATATGACTCAAATTAAAAATCATAAATGCAATCCTATTACATGACCTAATTTATGATTTTTCTATGATCAAAATTCTCATGCACAAACATAAATTTTAAATTCTAAAATTATATTTCAAATCAAAATTTATTACATGAAAGTAAATTTTAAAATATAAAAATAATTTTCAGATTTTAATACACAAACATATATCATATATATGTATGTAAAACCAGATCTAAACAAAATTTCAGATCTAAGCATGATTTCATATATCTCATATACTAATCATGATTCAGATTAAAAATAAATTTATAATTTAAATATATAATCATATATCACATATATGAATCAAAATTTAGATCATATAAATATTTTAAGTTTTATGCATGCATCTATGTATCACATGAACATGAACTAAAACTCTTTCTAGATCAAAATTTAGATCTATGCATGCAATTACATATCAACAATATATTCTAAAATTAAACTCAAAATTAAATTTTAAATTTGAAGATCTATCTATACATCTCATGTATCAAGAAAAAAATTTAATTTTAAAATCTTTTCAAAAATATGTATATCAAAATTCAGCATATAAAAATTCGTGGCTCTGATACCACTGTTGGGATTCAAGATTTGGTACATGCTTATGTATTTCAAAAATTTTATTTTTTAAATATCATAGTAGAGAATAAGATTAAAATATTTTTAATCTGAATTATGCATGCATGAAAATATAAAACTACATGGATCTATCTCATATACTAAAATTGATATATACTGAAATTCAGATTGTGATTAAATCATATATCTATTTTATAATTTTTTTCTTCGAATCTAGATCTAAAAGAGAAGAGATTCTCTCTTAGCCATATAAGTATTCAACCTCTATGAGTATCCACGGAAGATCAGTTTGAAACAGTCTTCTATAATCTAAATTTTGGTTCTCTCAAAATTCAACCTGCTGAATCTGAACGAAGTCTAGGTCATGATCAACGCTTGATCTTTCTCCTTGATCTTCCTCTTTTCCTCTTCTCTAGAGTTTTTTCTTGCTTTGTGCTACTACAAAATATCAGCAACTAGCAAATTATGGGACGCCCAACACCTTGGGCATGAACTCCTTGGAACTGGCGTCCCAAGCAATGGGCGTGCAGAATGCCCAAGAGAAGAGAAAAGGAGAGGAAGAGAGGGAGTGGGAGAGCTTTTGGGCATGAGGGGCTACTGGTTTGGATGCTCTAAGAATCTTAGGAGAGATCCCTTTAAATAGGTATGAAGATTGAATTCTATTCAATCACATAATACAATTCCTACTTGCATTGGATTTCCAATTAACTTAAGTTATCCAACTTACTTTAAAAGATCCTTTAGGAGCCAACAATTGGGGCCCATGCATCCATAATTAGACACCCCAAAATATACCAAAGAGACATCCCATAAGAGAACTAAAAGCTCTCTAATCAATGGACACGCCCAACTTGATCAAATCAAGATGGCGCCCAAAAATAACTATCAAAAAAATTAATTAGAGACTTGCATTCTTAATTAATATGATCCATAACCTTAGGCACTCAATAATTGGAGTCTCATGAATCTTATTCATGTAGATTATTAGTAGATAATTAAATTAAAATTATCTTATCAAATAAGTAATTCCAACAAAAAAAAGAATTAAGTCCAACCATGTGCTAGCAAGGTTATCATGAACCCAATAGATTTTTCTAAATCTAATTGACACTTCATAAGCTCAATTGCTTATTCCAGACCTAATCTCTTTATTTTATGACCCAATAGATTCAATTCTATCTGATAGTGAGATATACAATGATCTTTATCATTGTATCATTGAAATATTTTTCAATGGATCGAAATAATTTACTCTAACTCAACAAGAATTATCGATCTAGAACAATCCTAGTGAGCTCTCATAATCTACTAGTGATACCTAGCAGTATGTAGTGACAACGCAGTAGAACTGAAATGAACCTCTAGATATAGTTATCATGTGATTCAGTCCCTCTATCATGTGTCCCAACTAGATGGCAGGTCATGAAAAAATCGTCAAACCTCAACATCAGTTATATAATAGATTCGATTAGCTCAAATTCAGTTGTGACTTCTATTAAAATTTTTTTTCATCAATCACACTATTATGGCCATAGATTCTTGGACTTAGTCTTTCAAATCTCATAGGACTACTTCTCTCTATCAAGGTTGATAGATCCTATCTTGATGCGCATCCCACTCCTACAGTAGACCAACTATCGCCAACATCCACTATAAGGGCTCATTGAGATCCATAGTTATATGTCAGTCAAACTTCAGCAGTCTCACTGCGAGCAGTAGTACCATCTCAACTCAAAAAATCAGTCACACAATTACAGCATCGAGATAATTACTGACGATCGAATAGAAATCTAAGTAATCTCTCATATGGTCACGCTTAGTACTAGTTGTTCTCTAACAACTATCCACACTCGTCGTCCTGTGTCTCTATACAGTAGATCAGAGACTCATCTATCTCGAAAAAAATGATTTGTACGTCAGTCTATCCAGATCTATCATCATTCTCATGATGATCCTATAATTGAGAGTATTTAGTAATTAAATATATATCTCTAATTCTCAATATTTTAAGAATATGTATCGAAACTAATTTCATGGATGATTCAAGGATATATCACACTTGAATGAAAAAGAAATTATCTTTTTATTGATCATATCAATATATTAAGTATAAAATTATGTCTTAAAATTATTACAATATGTCAGCCATATTAACTTCTAGGATATACATCTAACAATAGTCAACATGATGGCATTGACTATCAGAAAATTTTTTCACCCATGATCATGCTGAAATCCATCCAGACTCTGCTTGTAGTTACGATGTATCATGATTTTAAAATCAGACTGATGGATGTGAAAATTATCTTTCTAAATGGATATCTTAAGGAAGATATCTATATGAAGCAATTTATAGATTTCATATCCAGTGATAGTGATCACAAAGTTTGCAAGCTGTAAAGGTCCATATACAGACTCAAGCAAGCATCTCGGAGTTGGAACACTCACTTTAAAGATGTGATCAAATCAATTAATTTCATCAAAAATGAGGAGCTGTGTGTACAAAAAGATTCGTGGGAGCACTGTCATATTTTTTGTATTGTACGTGGATAATATTTTCCTGATTGAGAATGATATTTCCATGCTAACATCGGTCAAAGTATGATTGTCTAAGAAATTCTCTATAAAAGATCTAAAAGATGCTTTCTATATTCTTAGTATAAAGGTCTATAGGGATAGATCTAAGAAAATGATAGGACTCTTACAACGAATGTACATAGAAAAGGTGCTGAAGAGATTCAGCATGAAAAACTTCAAGAGAGGTCTCTTGCCCCTTAGGTATGGCATTCATCTCCCCTAAAAGATGCATCCTAACACATCTGAGGAGATCTAACATATGAGCAAGATCCCTTATGCTTCGATAATAAGAAGTCTCATATATACTATATTGTGTACACGACCTGATATAACCATTGCTGTGAGTGTCATGAGCATATATCAGTTGAATCCAAGCGAAGAGCACTGGATTGCTGTGAAAAATATCTTTAAGTATTTGAGAATGATTAAAAATTTATTTTTTATTTTTGGGAGTATCGGAGCTAAAAGTAGAAGGATACATCGATTCAGACTTCATGTCTGATGTCGATGATAGAAGGTCTACATCGGTATGTACTTTTCTATGTAATGGAGGATCAGTTGGCTGAAAGAGTTTCAAGCAGCCAGTCATTGCAGATTCGATCATGAAAACTGAGTACATCGCTACCTTTGAAGCTATTAAGGAAGCATTCTGGTTCAAAAAATTTATTGCAGAGCTGGATGTGATGCCATCAGATACTATTGCATGGCACTGCGATAACAACGATGCCATAGCCCTCGCTAAGGAGCTCAGATCTCATTAGAAGTCCAAACATATAGAGCAATGGTTCCACATCATACGTGAATATCTCGAGAAGAAGTTTGTCAAGGTACAGAGAGTCGACTCTACATAGAATATGGCAGACCCCCTGACCAAGCCACTCAACCAGTAGAAGACTGAAGCTCACCTTGAGAAATGGATCTTAGGAATATGGCCAATTGACTTTAGGTCAAGTAAAAATTTTTTAAATGTGTGTCCTAGAAGATAATTATTGACTGACATATTTTGTAATTTCATGATATAATTTTATACTTATAAAATATTTATTATTAATAAAATTTAATTTTTATTTTCAATCATATTTTATGTATCCATGATTTGTCCTAAAAATTAATAGATGATTTTGTATATTTTTAAAGTATTGAGAATTTGAAACATACATCATTAGTGGTTGATTTCTAAATGCTCCCGATTAGAAAATTATCACGAAGGACAGTGATCGATCCAGTTAGATTGGTGCAAAGATCATCTTCCTTCCGAATAGATGAGTCTCGAGTCTGCAGTGTGGGGATATTGAGATGAGTGCAGGTGGTTGTTAGAGATAATTTGCACTGAGCGTGACTATCATGAGAAACCACTTGGATGTCTACTCACTCATCAGTTATCTTCTTGATGCTACAGTAGTATGAGTGATCTTTTGACCTGTGATGCATTGACTATTCGTCATGTGGCTATTGTAGTTTGATTGCATATTCACTTGGTCCCTAATCATTTAGATCCTTGCTGTATATGTTGGCTATGATGGGTTTAAATTCACTGTTAGGAGTAGGATGCACCTAGATAAAATTTATCGATCTTGATAGAAAAGAAGAAGTCTTATGTGATTTGCAAGACTGAGTTTAGAAAGTCTTTGACCAAAGCAAGTGTGAATACTGAAAAAAAAATTTCATAAGATTCACAAGTAAACTCGAGTCGAGCCAATCTGATATATGATTAATGTTGAGATTTGACGAGTTTTCTATGTCCTCTATCAAGTCAGGACACATGATAGAAAAACTGAATCATATGGTAACTGCACCTTGAGATTCAATACTTTCATTCTACTGGGTTGTCACTACATACTACTAGGTGTCAATGGTAAATTATGGGACTCATCAAGCATCATCTTGATGATCGATGATACTCAAAGGACAGAGTTAAAATTATTTCAACCCATCATAAGGAGTTTTGATGATATTATGATGAGGATCACAATATATCTCACTATCAAATAGAGTAAAATTTATGGGGTCACACACAAAAAAGATTTTTGTCTGATCCAATGGTTGATCAATGATTATGAATCATTGAAGGATACAATCGTCAATGTGATTGATAAGTAATCTTATATAAATATTGTAATTAAATAATTCACTATATGTTAGTGAATTATAAGAGGATTAATTAGTAATTAAATTACTAATTAGCTTAATTTGATTGAGCAATGAGGTTTAAATCAAGTCTAATTAAATTGGATTCAGTTTAACTTGAATTGGATTGATTAGATCAAGCCTCAATGTAAGGGAGACTAATTCTTGATTTGATCAAGACTTAGATTTAGTTAATTTTTAATTAGATTATGATTTAATAAAGAAGATTGGGTTCTTAATTGGATTAGGTTCTCTCCTCTCCTTGGATCCAACTAAATCAGATTTGGATTAAGACCAAAATAGAAATATCTAGAGTCCCAACTCACTGGGACTCTCTCCCTTGCGCACGCCCTAATATCCAAGCCAAAAACATCTCACGCAAAAGTGTTTGGCATGAAATATTTTGCATGAGAAGGAAGACACAGAGAGAGTGGGAAGCATCTCTTGATGACTCATCATCTTATCCCATAACTAATTTGAATTTGATTCAAATCTAGATATGGATAAGAAGGTAATAAATCAAGGCTTTATAAGAAAGAAAGGTGGCACCTAATTTTCCTTGGTGCATTAAGAAAGATGTTGGCATGAGAAAGAATCAAATCTGATTTCTGTCTTATGCCATACCTTATTTTTGGCACCAAAAATTATGGATGCCTCCTTTGGTTCAATGCTAAGGATGGCAAAATTGACTCGACCCGATGAGTATGCACTCTATCCAAATCCGATCAAACCCAAAAAATAAGATTTGATCGGGTTTGAATACGGATTTAGGTAAAATTCAAAAACTGTAGCATGGGTATGGATAGGGTATGTATGGGTAGTGCTGTTTTCTATCCGAACCTGAATCCGAACCCGACCTGAACCTATAGGTATAGGTAATATCCGAACCCATACCCAAATATATATGTTTATAATTCTATTTTAGTAATTCTATTTTAGTAAATCTGTTTTGATTGAGAATATGCATAAAATTATTTTGGTTATTTATATATTCTATGTTGAATTGTAATTCTATTTCTATATTTGATTTCTATAAATCTGGACTTATAAATTATGTTCTATGTTGAATTGATAATTTTATTTTGATTGATAATATGCATAAAATTATTTTGGTTGTTTATTTTTTTTGGGTACAGGATAGGCATGGGATGGGTATAGGTTGGATATGGAGAAATAGATTACCCATGGGTATCTCCGAATCTATTGGGTATGGGGGTGGGTATCTCTTTTCTTATCCGATCAGATATCCGATAGGATTTGGATATAGGGTATTAAGTTCGGATTTGAGGATGGGTAGTATAATATCCGATCCAAATCCTATCCATTGCTATCTCTATTCAATGCCACCTTCCTCCCTATAAAAGGGTCCAAAAGTTGGATGTCCTAGCATGAGAGAAAGAGAGAAAAATTCTACTCATATGCCTAGCCCCCTCTTTCCTCTTCTTCTTTCTGTTCTTCTTCATCTCTAGAGGGTTTGTGAGATCTGAAGAAGAAGCTAGATCAGCCATCAAAGAGAAGATCTCTATAAGGAAGCTAGTACCCCAGAAAGATCATCTACCTCTGATCAGAATAAGTTCTTGTGTGGAGACCTATGGAGGTCAGACACATGCACGACTAAAGGAACTGTTCAAATCTACAGATCATCAGCTACGGTGTATTTCGATCCACATAGATATTGAGATCTGATCTCAAATATTTGTGCTTTATCTTCAGATTATTCATGTTATAGATTCGAATATGGGTAGATTATAGATTTGATCTATTACATGAGGGGTTCAAAGGATTTAATCTAAATTATTTTCACTGCATTCAAAATTATTTTGAAACATATGCATGCAATCTATCCATTTTCTAGCAGTTTGGACATTCAATCGAACTCAACTCTTGATCCGAATTGAATCAAACTAAAAACTCTCAAATCTAAATCATGCCAACATACTATCCTTTGATTGTATTAATCAAGGTGGCTCTAATACCACAATAAAATTTTAGTGGCACAGCAAAAGGTCCAGATGTTTAAAATTTTCATTCTAAATACACTGGTGCACTGAAACCCTGAAGCCCAAGATCTCTTGACTATAGCAATTAAAGTATAAATAAATAAACATGATAAGAGGAATACCTATAACACTTATTTTAATTTTCACTAAGCGTCCAAATATTTGCCCTCTAATGATGATCAACATAGGAATTGATCCAAGGATAGCACTCCTACTTGAATCTTGCTTCAAGAGTTCTAACCCCTAGAATTCGAATAGCCTCATACTAGTCAGGTTTCTTCAAGAACCTGACTTCATCTTCTCAAGGCACTCTTCTGAACTTCTTAATCCTCTTCTTCAGAACCTCCTTTACCTTTGTTAGGACCTCACTTAGGCTTTTCTTAAATATAAAAGTCTTATCCTAAACTAAGGAGTGATAGGAAAGAAGAGAAACTTGGTAAGAGAGAACTCTGACCAATTTTGGAATAATCTGAAACACCCAGTGCCGTGGGCCTTTTATAGGTGAGATAGGAGCACATGGAGAAGAGATACAACTCTTCTTCATTCCCTATAGATTAGTTGCATGTCAGAGGAAGAGATCCTTCAAACAAAGGGACTCTTCCAAAGAATGCGACCTTTCATTCACCCCACACGCGTCGAGATCAATAGGTGTTTTAGGCAGCCTTTCCATTTCAGATAATTTTGAAAACATGCCACATTTATCCTTGTTTGAAAAAAAAATCAAATGGTAAGTAAATCAGGTAGGGACCACCATCTTCTGCCCCTTGGCAGAAGGAGGGCAAAAGGACTCTTCATGCGATTAGTCACGTGACTTCTTCCCTCATGTGTGCAGCTTTCTTTCCATGAGTTTCTCCATGCCAAGATAAGTCCAGAAAAATCCATCTTAGCCTTTGAGATGTGTCCCAGAGAGTGGAGGATGATGTGGGCTCCCACATAGGTCTTAAACCCAAAACAAAAGGACTCTTGGTCCTTCTTCATGCCAAAATGCGCACGCCCACTCCATCTTGTACGCCTAGAGTTCAACCAAGCTTGGACTCTTGGTTATTGCACCCTAGAGGTCATGTGGCACCATCCAATGGCAGCCACATCTAGATCCAAATCCAAATTAAGCCTTGACTCAATTTGGTTTGATCAAAAAGTAAGATTCGAACCAAAATCAAATCTGAATAAAGGAGCTAGGATTTTCACACGTGCTAGTATGCTTACCAAAAATTTGATTAGATTTAAAATTTTAATCAACCATACCAAATGGATCCTTGATCAATTTCTTTATGTGTGTAATCTATTAAATTCTAGATCTAGCCAGTAGTAGATTTAGGTGTAAGTTGATCTAAATTGATTAGAACCCTTCTAATCGATTAAGGTCCAAACCATGCCAATCCGAGTTCAGCAATTAAAATTCTTTCTAATTGGAGATGAAATTAAATTTTTTTAATTCGATCAAATATACAAGTCAAATTTGACGTCTAGCAATATATCATGACCATCTAAAAGATATAAAATTTGATAAAATATCAAATATACTCTTCAACAGCAAGTTACTATGCAATTCAATCCTTTGATTATCCCTACATCTCGAATATATTCATGAGTATGAAATCATATCAAACTCAAATACATATTCACATCGATTTTTTATCAATTAGTGATGACTCTAATGATGAAGTATTAAAAATTTTTTCTAATCTTCATCTTGCTTTGGCCAAAGACTATCTAAATCATCTAAAGATAAGAATGTATAGGATAACATCTCCTCTTACTGGTAGTGATCGACTCTTTATTAACTGACTCACAACCTCCATACATATTCTACCATATCCAGAATATCTCATACATATCTTTATGTCATGCTTGAGTATGAACCAAAATATAAATTTATGTGCACAAGATTCTATGATGGTCTCAAGTCTAAAGATCAGTTGCACAACTCTCACTTAGTGAACCATCTTTTGACATGCAAGTAAGACTCCATAAGATATTCTCTGTCAGTGAGTCAATTTAGTGAACTCATTTCCTTATGAGTATCCACATTCTTGTATTAGTGTCCCACATAAGTGGCATGTAAAATCAGCCACCCTTTCCATCGAGCATACATAGAATGTGCCGGTCTAATAAGAACTTTGATCTCTGACTCAATGTTCCTACAATTAAGAATATTTTTAGATTAAAATTTTATGGCTTTAGGTTTCACAAGCATGAACTCTTCATGGCCCTAAATCTATTATCCTAATCTATGGAATTCATCATAATCTTAAACACAAGAAGATGGAGCTATAATGATGAATCAATGCCTCCTTTATTTCATAAATAAATAATATCATTACATGAGTTGAAAGATTATAAAAAAAATTCCATCGCATCACTCATGCAATTGGTTTATAGGAAACTATTCTTTAGATTTTTTAAAATCACTAACCAAAACCATACACCAATTATTTTTCGAGTTCACAATCAATCCAATTGATTTTTTGAGATCACCAACCAAAATCATGCATTGATTATTTTTCAGGCTCACAATCAATCAGTTGATTTTACGAACTCACCAATTAAAACCTTCAAAATCTAATTTTGGGCTTGGATGGGCCTATACCCTAAGTTTCTTTCTCCAAAGAAACTTAAAAAGAAAATAAGAATACAAGATATAGAAATTCAGCATAAAACAAAAAATTGAAAAAATAAACTCTTTGAAGTTTGAAGAAGTTATTGATGTGTTGCTCAAATGAAGATTGAATTTCTCTTCTTGATGCTTGAGAGGATGTGGAAGATGATAAGGATGATCATGTTGGAAAATGTGTCCCAAAGCCAATTGTTAGACGATTGTGCTCATCTTAAAAATTATATATGAATTTTTATTAATAAAAATTATTTGATATTTTTATTATAAATTGATCATCTTTGAACTCTTGTGTCGTAATGAAGTCTTTAAAACTATATATATTAATCGATAAAAGGGAATTTATTGTTAAGTCCTTAAACTTGTTCACGACCAAATGATACGCTATTACTAGGACGATAGTGATATTAAATATAAGTCATTGTGTGCCATATGAGCTGGTTGTCCTCTTAACCAAGGAGTGTGGAGATACTGTTATGGATTGCAGATGAAATATAGAAGTACATTCGCATCGAATTTGATCATGTGCCGAGCACTCTTCTATCAAGAGTAGCTTGTGAAGGATATGGGTATAAGTATCCCTCTGACCTGAGACCACTATGATGACTTGTAAGAAACCATTATACTTTAGTATCGGACTATCTGAGTTTCTAACTTAATGATGGAAGGATACTAGGTGCAGTCAAGTACTTATCAAGTCAGTATGTGAGTCAAGATGAAATTGACCCCTCTAAATTGGTAGGAGATATGCATCAGTGTATTTCAATTTAGCAAAACCTTGACCAAGATAATCCATGAGATAAATTTGAAAGGTTAAAATATAATGTGGTCAACTTAATTAGGGTTGACAATTAAATCTTAAGTCATCTTGAGTATTTGAATCAAAAAAATAAATTATACGGTAACCATAGGCCAGTAGGTTCTAAAATGTTGCTTTACAACACTTCGATCCATCCGATCGTCGGATCATCATTGCTAGATGGTTACATCGATTGGTATAGAAAGTTTTCCTATACTACCAGGTTAGGTTCAAACCTATAGAGTCACATGCATTAGAAGATTTGATCGGATCTGATGGCTGAAGAGTCCAATTGGATTGTGACTCTGGTGAAGAGTCCTACTTGGATTAGGACTCTATGGAAGAGTCCCACTGGGACTGAAACTCTATTATTTATGAAGAATTAATTAGTAATTAGATTACTAATTGACTCAATTTTATTGAATAAAGAGCTTTGGAATAATTCTAATTGAATTAGATTCAGTTCGACTCAGATTGGAATTGATATGATCAAATCTGATTATAACGAAAATTTGATCCTGATTCAATCAGGATTTGGACTCAGCTAATTCCTAATTGAGTTAGAAATTTGATGAGATATTTAGATTTATAATTAGATTAGATTCATTTCTATTAATAGTTTCAATCCAAATTTGATTTGAATTAGAATTGAATTAGAAATGAAGAGTCTAAGTCAGACTAGGACTCTATCCTTATCTTTTACGCCACATCTGGATCCATACCAATTTCTCCACACCTAATTAGATTTGGATTGTAATTTTTGACATCATAAGAGAAGATCTAATAAGGATGGTTGGCTATAGCTGATGAGTCATAATATTATCTCTTTCCTAATTCAAATATGATCCGAATTAGAGATAAGATGCAGACTAAAAAAAAGATTTTTCATATATGGTATATTTTTAGAGTCATATTATTTTTTTTCTTATTTTTTCTAAAGAATTATTTTGTATGTAAGACTTTAGATTTCTTCTCCATGTCATAATAATTTTTTTAAAATTTTTGGGGATGCCAAATAGGGGTTTTGGTATTGATTCATGGCATCCTTTCTTGAAAAGTCCTAATTTCTAGTCTATAAAAAGGGACCCCTCTCTCGGACATCCCATGATCAATTTTTTTATAGATTTTTTATTTTTAGAGCCTCTTCTTCTCCTCCTATCTTTTCCTTTAGATCTTCTATCACTTTGGAGTATCCAAATTGCATGTAGAAGAAGAAAGAGGTCAGCTGTCGAAGTTATTCACAAACTTACATCTCCGAGCCCCTGATCTGCACCAGTCTTCACATAGATTTTTCTATAGAGGTCAGATGACTTTGTGTGGCTATGAGTGATCTGAGAAACACCCTCTCTAACTGTTGGATCAGAGAAGATCAAGATCAAAATTTGTTTGATAACGATCTCTAACTTATTTTGATTCCAATGGTAGATCTAATAGTTAGATCTAGAATTTCAGCATCGATGAGATCGATGTAATTTTTATTTTCAGATCTAAAGCATATTTTTTAATATCAAATATTTTGATATGGTAGTCTAAGATTAGATCTTATACATATAATTAAGATTAAATTATTTAATCTATTATTTTTGCTGCATAAAATTTTTTAATTATATGTACTGCACTACCATAAATTTTTTTCAAACTGGTATCAGAGTCAAATTATTTTGATATGAATTAATATGACTTTAGATCTGATTTTTTATTATTAGATCTGATTATTTATGATTTAGATTAGATCTAAATTAATTTATTTTTAGATCTGATTATTATTTATTTAGATTAGATATTTTGAATAGCAAAGTACTCGGATTGGATAATCACCAGGTCATTCGGCCATAGGAGCAAGTAGAGTTTCATGATCCTCTCCTCACATTCAATGGGGTGCTCTTCATGGCGTGTAGGGGTGCCACTGTGAGGTCTTATGAAGAAGAAAGTGAAAAAAGAAAACTAACTTTCTTGCAAAACCCTAGATCTTGAAATTCTAGATATTGTATATGTGATGCAAGTTGTGAAGATATTTAGTTACATCTAATCTTATTTAATCAAAATTATTTTGATCTAAAATCATAAAAAAAATAGATTTGATCTAAAATATTTTATGACTTGATGTAAAAAGTTTACATAAAAAATTATTTTTGAAATCTGAACCATGTTGATGCAAAATTTAATTGAGAATTAAGTATCAAGTTGATTGGATCTAGAATTATGATTTAGATCTAATGACATTGCATAAAACATGAGGCATAGGTTAGCTCAAATCAGGTCCTCTTCTTTAATTGGGTTAGACCTAAAGTTAGAATCAAAGAATTGATAGACCATGTAGAGAAATTAATTAAGTATAACCAAATATTGAATTAAATTAATTAGGATTTCTTTAGTACAATAGTTATAGATGGTCAAGTCTATATCTTTGATTAGACCAAATGGACCTTGATTGTGGCTCAGTGGTTGAACCCAAACTAATAGATTGGTCAAATCGAAACTAGTTAATCAATTGGTGTCTAAGGCAAGTTTGACATTTTGACTGATGGTTTTTAATTGAGAGCGGCTTACCTGGCCATTTCAATAGTGTCTAAGGCAAGCTTAGCAGACCCTCCCATCGATTTCACTTACCTAGCCAATTTGGTGAACTAGATTTTGATTAGATCGCTAAGTGATTCGAGTTAGCCCATACCATTAAGGTTGATCAGTGTGACTAATCTAGGAGCTAGTTCAATCAGCATAACCTAACTCGATTCAGTGACTTGGTGAAGTCAGTGGGAGGATTATGATCTACTGATTGATCTTCTCTTCTCTTCTCTCTTCTCTAAATCGATTAAATTCTCTAAATTATTAGGTTCTTAAAATGAGCTGGTTATGGTGATAACTAGATCATAGCCTCCCATTAAGATGAGTGATAATGAATCCATTATTTCTGATTGACATTATAGGCACCATCCGTCTGATGTTCTCTCTGAATGATGGAATTATCATTCATCATATGATGACTCTGATGAACTATCTGATGATGGTTGGGTTGATCGAGCCATCCTCAGACTTGATCACTCATTTGATAGAATCACTGAATAGGTTCATATTAATGGTTTGACCTAACCAAACTTTCAATGGAGGCCCATCACCTACTGAAATAAAATCTGGATTAAATTAAATACTAGAAGTTGTTTGGAGAAATAATTATTTGAGGACCTACCCATAAGTGCATATGGGTTGACCGAGCCATCCTCGGGCCTATATGTAGTCTATGTGGATTCTAGTATCCGCTAAGAAATTAAAGTAATTCTTCGAATTGGAGGTAAAGGCTACCAATTCGTATAAAATAATGGGAGGACCTTTAGACTAAAGTCAAGTCTTTAAGATTAATAAATTCACATACTAATTAAGCTTTGTTCTTTCTTTATGTGTGCAGATATGGCCTCAAACTTGTCACTCCGATCACTATTGGATAGTGAGAAGCTTATCAGATCAAATTTGATAATTGGTATTGAAAATTAAAGATTGTCTTGGAGCACGAGCAGATCCTTTATATGATAACGGATCCGACACCTGAGGAGCCTTCTCCTAACACCCGAGGAGTGGTCTGAGACACTTATTTGAAGTAGTTCAACAATCGCACCACAGTTTGTTGCATCATGCGGGCCTCCATGAACGACGAGTTCAGTCAAAAGTTTGAACAAGCTCAGTCAGAGAAAATGCTTCAAGTGTTGAGGGATCCTTTTGGTACTCTTGATGATGTTGAGTGACAAAAAATTAGTTACACCATTTTCAATACCTGGATGAGAGAGGGTGCATCTGTTATCGATCATGTATTGTACATAATCGAGCAAGTTGAAAAATTGAGCAAACTCGATTTTTCTTTGCGTGAACAGCTAGGAAAAGATGCGATCCTGAACTCTCTTCCCAAGTCCTACCTGCAGTTTCTCAGTCATTTCAGAATGACGAAGCCCGTAGTCAACTACCATAGTCTGTTGGGGTTGCTACAGATATTTGAGAAAAATCACCAGCTCCACAAGGAGATAATGAATCTAGTGGGAGGATCTTCTTCGGGTAGTCGTCATCTCTTTAAGAAAGAAAAAAAGAAGAAGAATAAGAAGGTACCTGGTGCTGGGAGTCAGTCTCAAAAATCTAAGTTCAAAGCTGATCAAAGTCAGGTAGAGTACTTTTTTTGCAAGAATCAGGATCACTGGAAGAGAAATTATCCTCAGTATATCGCTTCCCTTGACCCGAACAGGCCAAAGAAGAAAAAGTAATTAGTTGCTGGATAAGGTACTTATGTGATAACACCTTGTAACTTTTCTCTTATAGATACAATGATCTGGATATTGGATACTGGAAGCCCTATTCATTTTTCCAATTCATTGCAGGATCTTCAGGTCACTAGGAGATTTGGAGAAGGCGAGAGATTCTTGAATGTTGGAGATGGAAGATTAGTTCCAATTTTAGCTTTAAGAATCATCAAGTTTGTATTCGAGTCTCAGTATACTATTCTTAATGAGTGTTATTACTGTCCTAGTTTTTTTTTTAAATATTATTTCTGTAGGTCTTTTGGCCAATTTCAATTATAAAATATCAATAAAGAAAAACTTTTGTGATATCATTTTGAACAGTGTTACAATTTTACGTGGACAGTTGAACAATGATATTTATATTGTATCTAGACCTAATATAATGTATATTTCAAATAAATATCCTAAAATAGATGATGTCACAGATGCCTACCTTTGACATTGTAGGCTAGGTCATATCAATAAGAACAGGATAAGCATGTTGGCTCAAGAAGAAATTCTTGATAAACATGATTATGAATCGTTACCTACCTGTAAGTCTTATTTGCTTAAAAAAATGATCAAGTTAATTTTTACTGAAAAAGATGAACGAACCAGTGATGTGCTGGGTCTGATACATACCAATGTATGTGGACCCATGAGCACATATGCCAGAGGAGGGTGTAGCTACTTCATCACGTTCATAAATGATCAATCTAGGTATGGGTACGTCTACTTGATGAAACATAAGTTTGAATCGTTTGAAATATTCAAATGGTTCCGTAATGAAGTAAAAAAATAAATTTAAAAAAAATATTAAAACTCTTCGATCTGATCGAGGAGGTGAATATCTTTTTAGTAAATTTTTGATATATCTAGGAGAGAATGGGGTTCTCTTCCAATGGACCCCTCCAGAGACACTACAGTATAATGACATCTCAAAAAGGAGGAATCGAACCTTGTTGGATATGGTTCGGTTCATGATGGGGTTTGCAACTTTGCCGATCTCTTTTTGGAGATATGCACTTGAAACAGCTTATCTTGTGCTCAATGATGTTTTGAGCAAGTCAGTTTGTAAGATACCATATGAGATATGGTCAGGACATAGGCCAAATCTCTTTTACTTTAGGGTCCAGGGGTGTCCAGCTTATGTTAAATGATTACAAACTGACAAGCTCAGTCCTAAGTCCAATAAGTGTAATTTCATAGGGTACCTTAAGAAAATAATGGGATATTACTTTTACCTGCCTGCTGAATAAAAAGTATTTATCAGTGATAAGATATACTTTTTGAAAAAAAAATTTCTTAGTGAAGGAATAAATACCACTAAAATCGAGCTTGATGAAGTTCGACAGGTAGAAGAACCGATACAAATGATTGAATCTGAACTGGATTTGATGAGATCAAAACTGGAGCCCAATGAAAAAATATTCTTAAGGCGATCTGATAGAGTACCGCGTCAGTCGGACAGATACTTAGGTTTTTTAATTCGGGATGGAGATCCTGTCGAACTCGATGAGAACAATGAGGATCCGTTCACCTACATAGATGCAATGCAGAGATCCAACTCTGATAAATGATTTGAAGTTATGAGATCTGAAATAGAGTCCATGAAGGTCAGCAATGTATAGACATTAGTTGACCCACCTGAAAGGGTAAAATCTAAGTCCATAGGGTGTAAGTAGGTCTTCAAGAGGAAGAGGGGTGCAGACGGAAAGGTGGAGACCTATAAAGCCTGTTTGATTGTCAAGGGTTATCGTCAGCATTATGGTATTAACTATGATGAGATATTTTCTCCTATGGTAATGCTCAAATCAATTCGAATCATGCTTGTGATAGCAGCATATCGGGACTATAAAGTCTGACAAATGGATGTGAAGACAGCTTTGCTAAATGGAGAGCTGAACAAAGAGGTGTATATAATACAACTTGAAGGGTTCATATCCATAGATGAGTCCAAAGTGTGCAAGCTTCAGAGATCCATTTATAGATTGAACCAAGCATCTTGAAGTTGAAACATACATTTTGATAAGGTGATCAGAACGTATGGCTTCGTTAGGAATGGAGAGAAATCCTGTATATATAAATGGATAAATAGTTTAATAATTATATTTTTGTATTGTATGTGAATGATATTCTCTTAATCGAGAATAATATCTCTGTATTACAGAGAATAAAAGTATGACTGTTATCATAATTCTCCATAAAGGATCTGGGAGAAATAGCCAACATCCTAGGGATGAAGATCTATAGGGATAGATCTAAGAGGCTGCTCAGGCTCTCCCAATCCACATACATAGATACTATACTGAAATGATTCAATATGGAGAATTTCAAGAAAGGCTATCTTTGATAGGTCAAAAAATTTTTCTTTCGAAAGGAGATTGTCCGACAACTCCTCAAAAGAGAGAGCATATGAGTAGAGTTCGTATGCTTCGATAGTGAGTTCTATTATGTACGTCATGACATGTATGAGACCAGACGTGGCATACTCATTAGAGGTAGTGAGTAGATACCAGTCTGATCCAAAAGAAAACCACTGAAAGGTCGTAAAGACATTCTTAAGTATTTAAGAAATACTAAGGACCAGTGGCTTGTGTATAGTGAACTGACTTGAAACTTATGAGATTCACTGACTCTAACTTTCAGTCAGATCATGATAATAGTAAGAGTGTGTCAGATTATATTTTTATCCTAAATAGTAGAGCAATCTGCTAAAAAGTTTCAAGCAGAATACTGTAGCAGACTCTATTTGCGAAGCAGAGTATATCGCGACATCCGATGCTGCGAAGGAAGCAGTATGGTTGGAAAGTTCATCGATGAGCTTGGAGTGGCATCCTCTGTTGATGGCCCTATCTTGTTATACTGTGATAATACTGGAGCCATTGCTCAAGCCAAGAAGTCAAGATCCCATCAGCGCACCAAATATATTCTGCACTATTATCACCTTATCCGAAAGATCATGGATCGAGATGACGTCGACCTTCAGAAGATCGATAGAAGGGAGAATTTAGCCAACCTATTTACTAAAGCTCTCAGAATCAAAGAGTTTGATAACCACAAATCGAAGATGGGCATACGATACTATACCGATTGACTTTAGTTCAAGTGAGAGTTGTTGAAAAATATATCCCAAAGTCAATCGTTAGACGATTGTGCTCATCTTGTAAACTGTATATGAATTTTTATTAATAAATTTTTTTTGATATTTTCATTACAAGTTGACCATCTTTGAACTCCTGTATTGTAATAAAGTCTTTAGGACTATATATATTAATCGATAAAGAAGGATTTGTCATCAAGTCCTTAAAATTATTTGTGACCAAATGATATACTATTACTAAGATGATCGCGATTTCAAGTGTAGATCATTATGTGCTATATAAGTTGACTATCATCTTAATCAAGGAGTGTAGAGATACTGTTATGGCATGCAGATGGAATGTAGGAGTACATTCGCATCGAACGTGACCATGTGTCGAGAACTCTGCTGTCAAGAGTAGCTTGTGAGGACCTGAGACCACCACGGTGACTTGTAAGTAACTCACTGTACTTTAGTATCAGACTATCTGAGTTTCTAACTTAGTGACAGAAGGATACTAGGTGCAGTCAAGTTCTTATCAAGTCGGTGTGTGAGTCAAGATGGAATTGACCCTTCTGAATTGATAGAAGATATGCATCAGTGTATTTCAATTTAGCAAAATCTTGGCCAGAGTAATCCATAAGATGGATTTGAAAGGTTGAAATACAATGTGATCGACTTAATTAGGGTTGACACTGAAACCCTAAGTCACCTTGAGTATTTGGATCAAATGGATGAATTATACAATAACCATACGCCAGTAGGTTCTAAAAGGTTGCTTTGCAACATTTCGACCCATCCGATCGTCGGGTCATTATTGCTAGATGGTTACATCGATTGGTATAGAAAGTTATTTCTATGCTACCAGCTTAGGTTTGAACCTATGGGGTCACACGCATTAGAAGATTTGATCAGATCTGATGGCTGAAGAGTCCAATTGGATTGTGACTCTAGTGAAGAGTTCTACTTGGACTAAGACTCTGTGGAAGAGTCCCACTGGAACTGAGAGTCTACCATTTATAAAAAATTAATTAGTAGTTAGATTATTAATTAACTCAATTTGATTGAGTAAAGAGCTTTAGAATAAATCTAATTGAATTAGATTCAGTTCGACTTAGATTGGGATTGATATGATCAAACCCGATTATAAGATAAATTTGATCCTGATTCGATCAGGATTTGAACTCAGCTAATTCTTAATTGAGTTAGAAATTTGATGAGATATTTAAATTTTTAATTAGATTAGGTTCATTTCTATCAGTGGTTTCAATCTAAATTTGATTTGGATTAGAATTGAATTAGAAATGAAGAGTCCAAGTCAGACTAGGACTTTATCCTTATCTTTTGCATCACATCTGGATCCATGCCAATTTCTCCATGCCTAATTGGATTTGGATTATGATTTTTAGCATCATAAGAGAGGATCTAATAAGGAAGGTCAAATATAGCTGATGAGTATTAATATTATCTCTTGCCTAATTCGAATGCGATCCGAATTAGAGATAAGATGCAGACTAGGAAAGAAATTTTTCATATATGATATATTATTGAAGTTATATTATTTTTTTTTATTTTTCTTAAAAAATTATTTGGCATATGAGACTCAAATTTTTTCTCCATGTCTTAATAATTTTTTTAGAGTTTTTGGGGATGCCGAAAAGAGATTTTGGCATTGATTCATGGCATCTTTTCTTGGAAAGTCCTAATTTCTAGTCTATAAAAGGGGGACCCCTCTCTTGGATGTCCCATGATCAATTTTCTTGTAGATTTTTTATTTTCAGAGCCTCTTCTCCACTTCTCTTCCTCCTCCAAATCTTCTATCATTTTGGAGTATCCAAGGTGCTTGTAGAAGAAGGAAGAGGTCAGCTGTCGAAGTTATTCGCAGACTAACATCTCTGAAATCTTGATCTGTGCCAGTCTTCGTGTGAATTTTTTTATAGAGATCAGATGACTTCGTGTGGCTCGAGCATCCTGAGGAACATCCTCTCCAATTGTTGGATCAGAAGAGATCAAGATCAAAATTTGTTTGGTAACAATCTCTAGGTTATTTTGATTCCTATGGTAGATCTAATAGTTAGATCTAGAATTTCAGCATCGATGAGATCGATATGATTTTTATTTTCAAATCTAAAGTATATATTTTTTATACCAAAGATCCTGATGTGATAGTCTAAGATTAGATCTTATACATATGATTAGAATTAAATTATTTAACCTATTATTTTTACTGCATAAATTTTTTTTATTGTATGTACTGCACTACGGCAAATTTTCTTCAGATCGCACTTAAAAGCTCTCTCAAATCTATGCTTAGATCCCTCTCTTTTTCTCTTTTCAAAGATATGTGATGAAGCACTTATCGAAAGAAAAATTTTTCTCTTTAATTCTTCTTTTTTGCGTTCCAATTTGATCCTCTAGCTTTTTATAGGCTTGATATTGGCTGGAGAACAAATTTTGACCGTTATGAGGCTTGGACTAACTGTTAGCATGTAAAACTAGCCATTTGGAGTATACAGAAAACTAGCCTAGGATCAACACCAATTCTTCAGGAATCAACTCCAACTGCCCATGAGTCAACTCGAGATCTACATGAGTTGACTTGACCACAGAGTCTGAAAAATTAGTTTTCTATTTTCTCTTAGAGAGTTAGCTTGTATGGTTCAAGAGTCAACTTAGCCTATACTAGTCTTCTTCTAATGTTCCAGAGTCGACTTCTTTTTTCTGAGATCGACTCTTGATCATCCTATAACTTAAAAACTCTTCTATTTAGCCTATTTTAGTGTAGGGGTCGGCCCCTAACCTCCTAGGGTCGACTCTACTAAGTCTGAACATTGAAAAATCATCTTTAAAGTCCTTGATTTAGCTTCTTCTGAGAAAATTTTTTTCATGAATGATTTCTTCAATTTAAGCACTTTGAAAATTCTACATTCATCTGTGAAATACAGGATTAGAATCATAATTACTCAAAGTTTGGTAATGATCAAAATCAATCATAGGATTAACAATCTTTCTCTTTTTTATGATAAAAAAACTTTGAGTATATGCATAAATAATAAATATAATATATTTTAATTAAATTGCCTACATGAATCATGAAGTAATTGGATAAACATAAATGAACACACACTTTATCAATGCTTCATTGGAATTACATATTTGATATCAAAATACTCATTTCATATGATTTCAAGCAAACACATGAGTATATCAATCAATTTGAGAATATTTCTGTTAGATTTGTACCCTAGAAGTCAATTATTGGTTGATACATTATGTAATTCCAAGGCTTAAACTTGTACTTATAACTTTTTATTATCAATAAAGGATTTTTTCATTTCATTCATATTTATGTGTCTATGATTTTCCTAGAAATTAATAAAAATAATTTTTATATATTCTTAAAGTATTAAAAATTTGAGACATACATTAATTAGTGATTAATTTTTAAATATTTTCGATCAAAGGATCATCACGAAAGACAGTGATCAATCCATTAGAGATCGGTGCAATAGTTCACCTCCCTTATAGGCAAATGAGTCTCGGGTATACAGTATAGGGATACTGAGGTAAGGTGCAGGTGATTGTTAGAGAATAACTTGCACTGAGCATGACTAACATGAAAAATCACATGGATGTTTACTCACTCATCAGTGATATTCTCGATACTGCAATAGTGTGAGTGGTCCTTTGACCTGTGTGTCATTGGCTATTTGCAGCGAGGCTATTGAGTTAGACTGTACGTTCTTTTGGTCTCTAACATTTGGGTTCTTGCTATGTATATTGGCTTCAGTAGGTACAAGTTCACTGTTTGGAGTAGGATGCACCTAGAAGAAATCTATCGACCTTCGTAGAAAAAGAGAAATCCTATGCGATTCATGAGACTGAGTTTAGAAAGTCTTTAGTCAAAGCAAGTGTGAATACTAGAAAAGAGTTTTCATGTAATTCATATATGAGCTCGAATCGAGCCAAACTTGCATATGACTAACAATGAGGTCTGACGAGTCCTCCATGACCTCCATCAAGTTAGGACTCATGATAGAAGGACTGAATCATACGATAACTAGACCTAAGGGTTCATACTTTTATTCTATTGGATTGCCACTATATACTGCTAGGTGTCACTGGTAGATTGTGGGACTCATCGGGCGCCGTCTTAATGATCGATGATCCTTGAAGGATAGAATTAAAAATATTTTAATCCATCAAAAGAGTTTCGATGATATTATGATGGAGATCACAATATATCTCACTACTAGATAGAATGAAACCTATGGGATCACATATTAAGAGATTTAATCTTGAATTTGTCAATTGGACTTATAAAGTTCTAATTGGGTTAGGATTTATTGAAATCCTATTGAGTTTAAGAGAACCATATTAGCACATGATTAAACCTAATTCTTCTCGAAACTTTGATTGGATCAATTCCATAGCCTTGAACCTAACTTAAATCTATTTGAATTTAATTGGGCTCTTAATTGTGAGCCCAAAAGGATTGGATTATCTCGATGAGTTGGCATAAATTATCTTCTCATTATCTCTACATTATCTTCTAATTATCTCTAAGTGGTGTGTAGAATAGTAGGAAAGAATGGGTGGCGCCTATCTCCTTTTTAGGCAGGATCATGGGCGCCAACCCTTGGATAATATGAGAGGAGCCCACCCCTTCTTATGATTGATGTGGAGGAGAGAGAGAGAGGGGCCACGTCCCCTCTCTTGAACTAGGAAACCCTAATGGGGCACCAAGTGTTGGCACCCTACATACTTGCCTTAAAATGTAAAGGGTGCCCAGTCAGATTGCCTTATCTGCTTGGGGCACCCCATTTACTTACCAAAGGAAGCTAATTATCTTCCAATTAAGTTAGATTTTATTAAAAAAAATTAGATTAAAAAGATAGAAATCCTTATGAGATAAGGATGTGCCTTTTTAAGTTAATTGGTTTCTCTTTTGGACCAAAGGTAGAGTCTATTTAAAGTGAAGATCTCTTAGGGTTTGTAAGTGATAGAATTTTATGAAACAAGAACTCTCTCTCTCCCTCTCCATGCCACTCTCTCTTTCCTTCTTTCCTTTCCATGTCCAAGGGTTGGGCGTCCCCTTATTCTACACACCAAAGGTGGAGGTGATCTTCTTCAAGAGTGAAGAATGAGGAGAAGAAAAAGGCTGTAGATCAAGGAGTTAATTCTGCAGTCTAGATCAAAATATTGATCAAGATTATAAAGGTTGAGATCCTGCTTAGAGAGAAAAGATCTACTATGAGAAGATCGATTCGAAATTAATTCTGATGGATATCCATAGAGATCGGATACGTATGCGGCTCGAGAACCTATGAATCCGTGATCATCGGTTGCGGTGAATTTCTACCCACGCTAAGATATTGAGATTTGATCTCATACTCATTTTTTATTTTTAGATTATATATATGTCTTTTCTCCTAGGCTTGGGTAGGATTAGAAATGATCTTATGCATGCAGGGTTAAAGGGTTTAACCCGATCATTTTTTTGCTGCAATCAAAAAGAGTTTTAAAATCTACACATGCTGTCTACCCGACTTTTTAACAGTGGTATCAGAGCCACTAATTTTTAAAGACATATATGATCTAATTTTAGATTAAATCTAAAAATTTTAGTGATTTAAAATTGATCTTATGCGGATATAAGGTTGTCCTGGTATAGGATTTACCTCCTATATTGTAAAGATTGTCCTAACACAAGATTGATCAATTTTAAAAACTATTTTTAAAATAATTAAATTAATTTTTTAGATCTAAAAATTAGCATATATGATATATTTAATTTTAAGTTTAGATCTGAAATTAGAATGATTAAAAATTTACATCAAACTGATATAAGGTTGTCCTGATATAGGGTTTACCCCCTATATTGAAAAAGTTATCCTAGTTTGATGTGAATCGATTTTTGAAAAAAATATTTTCAAAATATTTTAATAATTATTTTAGATCTGATTTTATATGTATTTGATATGTATAAATTTAGTTTAGATCTGAAATTTGATGTATATATGATGCATGTTTAATTTAGATCTGAAACTACATATATGTGATATATGACATTAGGTTTAGATCTGAAACAATTTAAGATCATAAGCCACTAATACATACAATAAAATATAATCTAAAAATTATCTTTAGATCTGAAATTGTGTTGTTGCATGTGGGTATGGATTGAATAAATTAGATCTAAGTGATCAAACTACAATTAGGGTCTAATTGATTAGATCAAGCTAGAATCCATTTTCAATTTTGAATAGTTGATTGAACCTAATCAATGGCTGATTAGAATTAGGTCAAAGGGACTTAAAATTGAGTTTAGTTGTAGTTGGTCACATCAATTCATATTTTGATATGAGTTGATTGACTTAAGATCGAATTTAGCTTAGTGGTTCGGGTCTGTTTCAATAAGTTAACCTAATCAATTCTAATCGATCAATTTAGTGTCTAAAGCAAGTATTTAGATTATGGTTATCTAATTAGTTTCATTGTCTGACCTGATCAATTTTGATTGATGTCTAAGAAAAGTAATGGGGGGACCCTCACTCATCTTAACTTACCTGATTATCTTGGGAGATTCAGTTTTATGCTAGATTAATTGTTAACTCGAGTTCACCCATGCCGACTAGAATGGTTAGATATGTTGATGTGCTGACCTAAATTCAATCAGTCAGATGACAAATCTACTGATTTAGAAGAGACCTAAACCTAAATCTCCTCACTAAATATTAAGTCTAGAGTTCTTCCATCATTATAGAGATACGGATTCCTTCCTGGCATTGATCGTTCTCGACTGGTAATAGTGGTTCGATTGCATTGAGAAGGTACAACCACTCTATTGATATTTGATGTCTCGAGATAGAGATGGAGTTGGGCCCAATAACTCTTAGGTGAGGATCCCAATGATGGCTTTGCATCCGTTGATGAACGATGGGTCTAACTTAACTAAGAAATATGCAAATAACTGTTAGATGAGGCCACAGGACTTAGAGACCAAGTCTACTGCATCTTGCTTAGTGAAGCAATGGACAAAGTGTTGTCCACTTATTGGTCTGTACTCACCAATAACTGTTAGATGAGGTGTGTATAGGTTAATGAGACCGCAGTATCCACTTAAAATCGATCACATATAGATTTTTGTTTCTCCATCCGAGGAGTGTGGGAGATTTGAAAAAATAATGAGAGCCTTTGTTTATTTTTAAAGTCTCTAAAATAAATAATTTTATAAGTACAAACATCTAACTAGAAATTATTCTCTTTGTAGATAACTATGTCGAGTTTCAACCCCTTAGTCCGTACCCTAGATACCAATAGATTGATCGATACCAACTATAAAGACTGGCTTCAAAATCTGAGAATCATTCTCAGCTTCGAGAAACTCACCCATGTCCTTAATCAGGATGTGCTTGTGTTACTCACTCGTCTATCCCCTGATCAACGAGCTGTACTTGAGAAGTAGATGGATGAAGATAACAAGGCAAAGTATTACATTTTAGTGTCTATGTCCAATGATCTTCAGCAACAGCATGAAGATATGAGGACTGCCAGAGAGATGCTGACCCACCTGTAAAAGTTGTATAGTGAGCAAAGTCGCACAGCTTGCTTTGAGGTCTCTCGGAGACTTTTCAGAGCAAAGATGCGTGATGGATAGTTCGTCAATGATCATTGTTTAACAATGATCAAGGACATCGAGGAGCTTCAGAAGCTCAGTATGAACATGAATAAGAAATTATAGGTGGATTTGATTCTCTAATCTTTTTCTGATTTGTATGGATAGTTCATCATGAACTACCATATGAATAAAATTGATAGCACTTTGCCTAAGTTATTGAATATGCTGGTAACAGCAGAGGACACCTTGAAGAGTTCAAGAGGTATAGTTTTGACTGTGGAGCTGGCTTCCTCCAAAAGAAAGTCTTCTTTCAAGAAAAAAAAAATTTGCGAAGAAGCAGAAGAATGAGGCCAAGCTCAAGAAGCATGTTCCAAAGAAAGTCGATGACAAGAAAAAATATTTTCATTGCAACGTCGAAGGCCATTGGAGGAGAAACTATCTGACCTATCTGGTGACTGTCAAAAGCAGGAAAAAGGATGGGCCTTCTGAAGGTACATCTGAATTGCTCAATATTAAAACTAATCTAACAGTTTTCTCTTCTTCTAATTGGTCTCTAGATTCTGGATCAAGTACTCATTTGTGCACTTCTATGCAGGGTCTTGAAGAAGTAAAAGGGCTAAGAAAAGGTGAGATCACTCTTCGGATCGATAATAGAGCAAAGATTAATGCTGTGGCCGTCGGAACCTACCCTCTGCGACTATCATTAGAACTTAGTTTAATTTTAAAAGATTGCTATTATGTATCTGTAGCCAGTAAAAATTTGATTTCCATCTCTGTGCTGGCACAGGATAATTATAATTTTCATTTCAATAAAGACATATGTTCAATTTATTTCAGAAATAAAATTATTGCATGTGCTATCTTGATTGACGATCTTTATCATTTACATATAGATGCGAGTGTAAATATTAACGAGCAAATTATGAATGCCATAGGATCTAAGAGACTTAGAGATAAGATTAATCAAAAGTATCTATGGCACCTTAGGCTAGACCATATTGGAGAGGACATACTTAACAAATTAAAAAAAAATGATCTTCTCGAACTATTAACTTTTGAGTCTTATCCAGTTTATGAATTGTGTCTTCAAGAAAAAATGGCCAAACTGCCCTTTATGGAACAAGAAAAAAGGATCACTGAGATATTAGCCCTGGTACATACTGACGTGTATAGTCCATTCAATGTACAAGCAAGTGGTGACTATATCTACTTCATAATCTTTATCAATGATTATTCATGGTATGGATTTGTGTATCTGATGCATCGAAAGTTTAAAGCTTTTAAAAAGTTCATAGAGTTCAGACATGAAGTAGAAAAATAGATCAAAAAATTCATAAAGGTTCTTCGATCAGATCGAGGAGAAGAAAATCTTAGTGAAGAATTTTAGGTCTATCTCAAGGATAATGGCATAGTCTCACAGTGGACACCTCCAGGGATGCCTCAGTTTAATGGGATATCTAAAAGAAGGAATCAGACCTTATTAGATATGATCTGATCCATGATAAACTTCACAGATCTTTCTATCTTTTTCTGAGGACATGCATTATTTTCTACAATTCATCTTTTGAATCAGATTCCTCTAAATTTGTTTCTATCACACCATATGAGTTATGGCATGATAAGAAGCTAACTCTTAGATATCTCAAGATTTGAGATTGTCCAGTCCATGTCAAGCGACAGCAGACGGACAAGTTAGAGGCTAGATCCTTTAGGGCTCGCTTCATAGGATATCCTAAGGAGATCATATGATACTACTTCTATCTTCCTGAGGATCACAATGCAATTGTGAGCCGTCATGCCATCTTCTTAGAAAAAGAGTTTATCCAAGATGGAGGCAGTAGGAGGAAGATTGAGCTCGAAGCAAAAGTCTCTGAGGAGCATCTAATCCAAGAATTTGAACTCAATAATAAGTCAGTAGATGTGATACCTCCTCCACTTTGTAGATCAAGTAGGGTCTCATATCCTCCTAAAAGATTCTTAGGTATTCTTATAGAGAATTTAGAGAAGTATTCCTTATGAAAGATAGGGACATTAGGAATGATCTCAAAACCTATGATGAGGCAATGTTAGATATAGACTCCAAAAAATGAATGGAAGCGATGAACTCAGAAATTAACTCCATACATTCCAACCAGGTTTGGTCCTTAGTAGATCCATCTGAAAGTATTATACCTATTGGGTGTAAATAGATTTACAAAAAAAAAAATTGGATCGAATGATAAGGTAGAGACCTACAAGGCAAGACTAGTCGCGAAAGGTTATAGTCAATGCAAAGGCATTGACTATCATAAAACCTTTTCATCCGTAGTCATGCTGAAATCCATCCGTACTCTGCTTGTGATTGCAGCTTTTCATGATTATAAAATTTGATAGATGGATGTAAAAACTATCTTCCTAAATGGATATCTTAAGAAAAATATCTATATAGAACAGTCTTTGAATTTCACATCCAGTGATAGTGTTTACAAGGTCTGCAAGCTGCAAAGGTCTATATATGGACTCAAGCAAGTATCTCGAAGTTGGAACACTCACTTTAATGATGTGATCAAAATATTTGATTTCATCAAAAATGAAGAGGAGCCGTGTGTGTACAAAAAAGTCAGTGAGAATGCTGTTATATTTTTCATGTTGTATGTAGACGACATCCTCCAATTGGAAATGATATTTTCATGCTGACATCGGTCAAAATATGGTTGTCAAAAGAGTTCATCATGAAAGATCTAGGAGAAGCTTCCTACATTCTTGGTATAAATATCTATAGAGATAAATCTAAGAGGATGATAGGACTCTCACAACGAATATACATAAAGGAGGTGCTGAAGAGTTTCAGCATGAAAAACTCCAAGAGGGATCTTTCGTCCTTTAGATATGGCATTCATCTCTCCAAGAAGATATATCCTGACACATCTGAGGAGATCCAGCGCATAAGCAAGATCTCTTATGCTTCAACAATAGGGAACCTCATGTACGTCATGTTATATGCATGACCTGATATAACCCTTGTCGTAAGTGTCACGAGCCGATATCAGGTGAATCCAGGAGAAGAATACTGGATTGTTGTTAAAATATCCTTAAGTACTTAGAAGGACTAAAGATTTGATGTTGGTCTTTGATGGAGGATTGGAGATAAAAGTAGAGGAATACACCGATTCAGACTTTATGACTGATGTCGATGATAGAAAGTATACATCGAGATGTATCTTCTTATGTAATAGTGGTGTAGTTAGCTGGAAGAGTTTCAAGCAACCGATCATTACAGATTCGACCATGGAAGCTGAGTACATCACTGCCTCTGAAGCTACTAAGGAAGTCTTTTGGTTCAAGAAGTTTATTGCAGAGCTGGGTGTGATGCCATTAGATGTTATTGCACCGCACTGCAACAACAATGGTGCTATCACTTTCGCTAAGGAGCCCAAGTCTCACCAAAAGTTCAAGCACATAGAGCGGCAGTTTCACATCACACGTGAATACCTCGAAAAGAAGTTCGTCGAGGTGCAGAGAGTCGACTTTGTGCTAAATATGACAGATCCATGGACCAAGCCTCTCAGTCAATAGAAGATCGAAGCTCACCTTGAGAAGATGGGTCTTAGGTATATGGCCAATTAGCTTTAGGTCAAGTGAAAGTTTGTTAGATTTGTATCCTAAAAGCTAATTATTGACTGACACATTATGTAATTTCAGGGTTTAAACTTGTACTTGTAACTTTTTATTATCAATAAAAAATATTTTCATTCCAATCATGTTTATATGTCCATGATTTGTCTTAAAAATTAATAAAGATAATTTTTATATATTCTTAAAGTATTAAAAATTTGAGACATACATTAATTAGTGGTTAATTTTTAAATACTCTCGATCAAAGGATCATCACGGAGGACAGTGATCAATCTATTAGAGATCGGTGCATAGTTCACCTCTCTTGTGGATAGATAAGTCTCGGATCTACAGTGTAGAGACATTGTGGTGAGGGTGCAGGTGGTTGTTAGAGAATAACTTGCACTGAACGTGATCAATATGAAAAATCATATGAATGTCTACTCACTCATCAGTGATATTCTCGATCCTGCAGTGGTGTGAGTGATCCTTTAACCTATAATGTCATTGGCTATTCGCAGCGAGGCTACTGAGTTTGACTGCATATTCTTTTGATCCCTAGCCATTTGGGTCCTTACAGTGTATATTGGCTTCAGTAAGTACAGGTTCGCTATTTGAAGTAAGATACACCTAGAAGGAATCTATCGACCTTGGTAGAAAAGGAGAAGTCCTACGTGATTCACGAGATTGAGTTCAGAAAGTCTTTAGCTAAAGCAAATGTGAATACTAAAAATAATTTTCACGTGATTCACATATGAAATCGAGTTGAGCCAATCTTGTATATGATTGACAATGGAGTCTAACGAGTTCTCCATGACTTCCGTCAAGTCGGGACTCACGATAGAAGGACTGAATTATACGATAACTGTATCTAGAGATTCATACTTTCATTCTACTGGGTTGCCACTACATACTGCTAGGTGTCATTGGTTGATTGTAGGACTCATCGGGTGTTGTTTGATGATCGATGATCCTCAAATGGTAGAATTGAAAATGTTCCAATCCATCGAAAAGAGTTTTGATGATATTATGATGGAGATCATAATATATCTCACTACCAGATAGAATGAAATCTATGGGGTCACACATTAAGGGATTTAATCTTGAATTTGCCAATTGGGCTTATGAAGCTCTAATTAGGTTAGGATTTATTGAAATTCTATTGGGTTTAAGAAAATCATGCTAGCACATGGTTAAACCTAATTCTTCTCGAGACTTCGATTGGATCAAATCTATAGCCTTGAACCTAACCTAAATCCATTTAGATTTAATTGGACTCTTAATTGTGAGCCCAAGAGGATTGGATTATGTTAATGAGTTGGCATAAATTATCTCCTCATTATCTTTACATTATCTCCTAATTATCTCTAAGTGGTGTGTGGAATGGTAGGAAAGAATGGGTAGCACCTATCTTCCTTTTTGGCAGGACCATGGGCGCCAACCCTTGGATAATGTGAGAGAAGCCCGTCCCTTCTTATGGATTGGCATGGAGGAGAGAGAGAGAGGGGCCACCCCCCTCTCTTGAACCAAGAAATCCTAATGGGGCACCAAGTATTGGCGCCCCACATACTTGCCATAAAATGCATAGGGCGCCCACTCAGATTGCCTTGTCTGATTGGGATGCCCCATGTACTTACCAAGGAGGCTGATTATCTACCAATTAAGTCTGATTTTATTGAAAAAAATCAGATTAAAAAGGTAGAAAATCTTATGAGATAAGGATGTACCTTTTTAAGTTAATTGATTTCTCTTTTGGGTCAAAGATAGAGTCTATTTAAAGTGAAGGTCTCTTGGGGTTTGTAGGTAATAGAATTTTATGAAACAAGAACTCTCTCTCTCCCTCTCCATGCCACTCTCTCTCTCTCCTTCTCTTTCCATACCCAAGGGTTGGGCGTCTCCCTATTCTACACGCCAAAAGTGGAGGTGATCTTCTTTAAGAGTGAAGAACGAGGAGAAAAAAAAGGCTGTAGATCAAAGAGTTGATCTCGTAGCTTAGATCAAAGTGTTGATCAAAGTTCTAAAAGTTGAGATCTTACTTGAAGAAAAAAGATCTACTACTAGAAGATTGGTTCGAGATTGATCCCGATAGATATCCGTAGAGGTCGGACACGTATGCGGCTCGAGAACCTACGAATTCATGATCATCAGTTGCAGTGAATTTCTACCTGCACTAAGATATTGAGATTTGATCTCATACTCACTTTTATTTTCAGATTATATATGTATATTTTTTTCTCCTAGACTTGGGTAGGATTAAATATGATCTTATGCATGTGGAGTTAAAGGGTTTAACCCAATCATTTTTTCTGCTGTAATCAAAAAGAGTTTTGAAATCTACACATGATGCCTATCCGATTTTCTAATAATTTCAAGCATTTTCAGCATATACTCATGCTAACTCTTCCCCTTCTTGGCAATATCAAAAAGCATAAGGGAAGGATTTAAAAATAATCATCAAAATCAATTCAAATCAAATGTATACACATTCAATTTTTAGAAATAGATTTAAGTTCTTCCTTTTTCAAAATTAGCTTGAATTCAACCGTCAAATTCAGACTTCTCCCTTTTCTTAAAAGTATAGATACAAAAATACTTCTCAATTTTAGATAGAAAAATACTTTGAGCTTTAAATATTCAATAAAGATAGATTTTTTTTTGAACAATATTGTCTTAAAAATCTTCTCTCATTTTTCATACTAAAGCAGATCATTCAAAAATATATTACAAAAATTTGTCTCAAATGATATAATAGCAAGGATATAGCCATGAAAATTCAAATTTGAAATATATCATACTTTTCTTTCACCAAAAGATAAAGCGATTAAAGCGAAAGTAAGCTATTTGATACCAATTTTAAGAGTTATGATACAAATTATAATAATATTCTTGAGAAATTTTGTTGGATACTAATTAAAAGAAGTTTAAGTTTGTTTCTTTGAAAAGCTATCAATTTAAAACTTCTTGATACCAATTCAATTCAAATAGCAAATATCCAAAAAAAATTATATATATATTTTTGATCAATATAGATTAAAAAATACATCTTCTCTTTTTTGAATAAAATTGATGTAGTAATCAGACTCTCAAATTTAATTATAAAAATACTTTGAGCTTCAAGGATTCAAAAAAAATAGAGCTTTTCAGAATAAAAATTTTGAGCAATAAAGTGAAGCATAAGATATATTTGAAAACTCATCTCTTCTTTTTCTTAAAAATATTAATCAAATAAAGTCAAAACTTATATTGCAAATGTATTAGAGCAAAATCAGAGCTGAATGTGGTATCAGAGTGAAATAAACTTGAGACAAAATATTTTTTTCTTTTTGATATCAATTATGAAAGTTTTTTAATGGAAAAGATGAATCAATTAAATTCAAATTAAAATGATAAATCACTTTGAATTAACACCAATAGATTATTGAAAATAAATCATAAAGAGATATTTTATTTTTTAATAAAAATATTTTTTCTTCTTTCTTTGATCCAAATCATTTCTTTCTCATAAACTTTTTAAATCTTTTTGTGATCATGGCCATTTATTATCATCTTTAGATTCTTTTGAAGGATCACTTTCCAATTTTTCTATGGTCAAAGATTTTAAAGTAATTGTCTTCCACTTTTTCACTTCTTCCTCAGCATTCTGATTCATGCTCAACTCATAAATCATGAGTAAGCCTATAAGTATTTCTAAAGCTAACTTATTGAGACCTTTGGCTTCTTAAATACAGTCACTTTGGCCTCCCAATTATTTGGCAATGATTTGAGAATTTTACAAATAAGTTCACCGTTAGTATAATCTTTGTCAAAAATTTTAATTCATTAATTACATCTATGAATCTAGTAAATATATCAATGATATTTTGACTAGATTTCATCTTGAAGAGTTTCATATTGATGTACAAGCATATTTATTTTAGATTCTTTAACTTGATTTATACTCTGACGGATAACTTTAAGTCGATCTCATATTTTTTTAATAAATAAGCAAGTAGAAATACAATTGAATTCATTAACATCTAAAGCATGATATAAAATATTCATAGTTAACTTTAGTATTTAATTATGCTAATCTTTTATCTAATTCATTCTAATCCTTTTTAAATTTCGGTGAAGACATGCCATCAATTAAAATTATGAGTGTATGAGAACTATTTACTATAATATTCCATATATCATAGTCTTATGCTTGAATGAATATTTTTATTTGTGCTTTCTAGTATATGTAATCTGTACCATTAAATAATGTAGGTCTATTGGTTGATTAGCCTTCAACCAATAATATACTAATTAGGGTTACCATGAATCTTTAACTCTTAATGGTTAGATTAATTGGATTGAATACCAACTCTGATATCACTTATTTTCCAGAGATAGCAATCCAATAGGAGGATAAATTGGATTTTTTTTAAATAAATTAAGATACTTGTGCCCAATAATGATTTTAGAAGTATTTATAGAATATTTAGTAAATAATAAAAAGATTATAGACATAAAAAAAATAAGCAAAGCAATATAATCATAAATATAAAAAGATTTATAGTGGTTTGATGCTAAACTCAGTACCTACGTCCACTCTCCAAGTAAATCTACTTGAAAATTTCAACTATAATCTCTTTAAGATTATAGTCTTATTATTTTCTTGAGTTCACTATCTAATTCAGTTAATTTTGTCTAGATCATCAACCATAATTTTACAATCAATTATTTTATCTAGGGCTCACAATCAATCTTGATTGATTTTTGTAGAAATACTAATAAAAATCTTGCACCATCTAACTTTAAGCTTAAACCAATCTCAAGTTTCTACACCCAAGAAACTTGACATAATAAAATAAGTAAAGATATACATAGAATAGAGTTTAAAAATAATAAAACTCTTTTAAACTCTGAAAAAGTTGAGATAGATGATCCTTCAATGTTTGGACTTCTTCCTTGAATACTTGAAAGGATTGAAGAAGCTTTCAATGCTTTTGTACAAGAGTAGTTAGCTGAGATTAATGCTCTTTTCCTCTTTTTCAATTTGATTAAATATGGAAAGGTCTAAATCTAATATGCTCTTGAATTCCCTCCACTTTCTCTTTGAGTTTCACTCACTAGCTTGAAGAATATAACTCAATAAAACTTCTTAACTTCAAAACTTAGTTCACTCCTAGAATTTTTTACATTTATAGCCTCAAAAATATCTATAATTAATTCTCTAACCATTGAAAGCTTGAAAATAGCTGTTAGAACTATTTTAGGTATATTTTAAAAATTCTAAAAAATTAATCATTATTCTATCAAAATTTTGTGACTTGGCTCATCCAAGCACTTTGTTAGCTAGTCTTCAATATTGAGTCGGCTAAATAAAAACTTTGAGATGGCTTAGCAGCAGATGCCAAACTTTATCATTCTATCTATTCTATATGTTTGAGACTAGATATCGGCTCATATCTCTTCTTATTCGGCTAACTTGATTACTTGATTGGTGAACTGATTCTCTGGATAGGCTAAGAAGACTTGCTGATTTATATTGCTATCTATGTTTTTCTATCTCTGAGGTTGAGCCGGCTATCTTTCTTGTTAAGTCAGCTAAGCTCCAATCTAGATCAGCTAACTTGATCACAAGATTGGCTTAGAAAAATACTTTGAATCTTACTTTTCTATCTTCATCTTGAGTCTAAAACTTGATCGGCCATCCAAAAGCTTGAGTTGGCTAAGATCTTATCCTAATCGAATAAGATGAAGGCTTGGTCAGCTATGGGAGTTTTCTAAATTTTCTTAATTTCTATCTTTCTCTCAGATTAAGATTGGATCGGCTAAGCTCCTCATTTGGTCGACTCAATGACGTACCAAGCATGTCATAAAGTATTTTAGATAGCTTTTCTTGATCAATCTTGTTTTATACTAGACTTGCCTTCTTAAAATTAATTTATTTATATATAGGCTTATTAAGAGGTACTTCTAAATTAGATTTTTCTTTGAAAACTTAATTTTTTTGCTTCCAAGAAAAGGTCTTTAATTTAGGAACATGAATGTTTTTGAGAGAATTTGTTTTGAGTAGACCAACTGAATATATTGTGAAATTCTATAATCACTCTCAAAATATCATTAGTAAACATAATTTATACTCAAACACATTTGACATCATCAAAATTAATTTTAGGACTAACGACCTTCTTATTAAAAGCTGATGCTAGAGGGACTCTTTACTTCAGACCATCTTAATATTTCTTATTATATCTATTTTTTTTCTTTATATTATCAAAAAAAAAAAAGAAGCTACATATTTCTCAAGAAAAGTGCCAGAGGTTAGGAGATCAATCATTGCAGGATACCATGATTGAGGAATAATCCTTCTTTCTTAAAATTTCTAATTTGATAATAATAGTTTTAAATAGATAGTAGAATGCTAAATTTAGATTGTGGTATGATAGGATACATCGATAAGGATTATATCGGATATGCAGTGCCTTTAAAACTTCCATACCTCAAGAACCTCGATCGGACCAAACATATATTGTTTACTCTAGACATTGGGGATAGATAAAATAAAAGGATCATTATTATAATTTATGATGATCCTTTGTAGCTTTTAGATCTCCCAGGAGCTTAAAATAAATTAATAAAAGTAAATTTGATATTTTCAATCATTTTTAGAAATATCCTAGAATATTACTATGGCATTATTATAATATATATCTATGATTTGGGGTTATTAGGTCTTGATGGTTCTCTTGAAGTAGTCAAATCTATTTAATTTTTTATGTTTGTCAATTAAGTAACATTCTACATTCTATAGTATTCTTTTTAATTTTTAAAACAAAAATTTCTTATACCAAATAAAGTACAAAATACAAAACCTACAAAGTTATTTGCATGGAAAAATCTGTTTCATTATATGAACTCAATTCTTGAATTACAGATAATCCCAATTCATGACTAGTACATATTAAAAAAATATTCAATTTTAAATTAGCTGTAATATTCCTATATATTGTTATCTCGATCCTTTTATCTTTATGGATCAAAATGAAAAATTTTATTTGCTTAAAATACTTTTGTAGATCAAGTACATTGTAAACTTACTTGAAATATCTTTATAGATTATGCACATGTTGGAATTATTGAGTCTTTGGATAAATTATATTTTTAAAATACCTAGAAATATTCAAAAAATAGCATCTAAATATGTTATAAATATTTTGAACAGGATGTATGTGTGTGCGTGTGCACGCTTCTGACTAAGTCAAACTATATTTTCCATCCCACTAACGAAGAGTAAACATCCGCACCTATGAAAGAACCTGAGTTACTGCAAAGTTGGAACGAATTTGAGATTTGATATTATGATCAAATATTTGAATATAAGCATAATTTTGAATATAAATTTTGGATTACAAACTTTTATTTTGGTAAAAAAATATCATTTTACTATATCAGTTAGTTTATTTAATTTTTTTTCGTACTTGCTTGATCCAACTAGAGTGATTGCTATTTATTGATTGGATTGTCAAGCTCATTGTTCTTACTTTTCTATTTTTAAATTCAAGACTTAAAAGATTAGGATGATATTATATTTTAGAAGTGCGAGTAGAGGCAAGGTCAAAATTGTAATATAGACTAGACCTAGCTTGGTTAGCTTGTTTGTTGAGTTTACTTGGGAACTATATATCAATACGTTAGGGATTTGAAATTTTTCTGGAGCTGTAAAAATAGGAAATTATCTTTTTTATAGCTTTTGGTGATGTGTGTGAATATGTCAAATATTTTATTTTTGAAGTTTAGCTATCTTGACAATTATCATAGCTTGTGCATGAATTAAATTGCTGTCAAATTTGTATCAAATTCATTAGCAGATTGAAAACCTCGCTTACTTATAGGGCCAATCTCTATAAGTGTGAGAAGGTTGCCATATCCTGGACTCATGATTTTGCATCATAGCATGATAACTAAAGTGATATCAGAGTATCCGTCAGATCTTTAAGTTTTAATTTAGGTCTTAGAATATGATGTGGGATGAGTGTACGTAAGCAGGTAGTCAGTAGATACACATTTCCAGGCTACCTATTTTACGATAAGTGGTTAAATATTCTTGCACCCCAGCAAAATTCAGAACTTTTTAATGAGCTTATTCTGATATAAGTTGAAATGGTATCATGACATGTTAAGAAGGTTGCCATGATAACTCCTATGCTAGGGAGGCCTTGAACCAGTAAATTGGTAACACTTGCAAACAAAATGGTGTTAAGAATATTTACTGAGAATGTCTACTCTAAAAAGCAACAGTAGTCGATATGAAAATATACTAGATATTATCCATCCAGATTTATTTTTATATTCGAACTTATTCGGACATGGATAAAAATTGAAGTATCCGACTAACATCCACATCCGTATCTATATCTATCAAAGAAAAATAGATATAGATATGGATAAACAACCACCAATTCGTATCTGAATATTCGATTTTACTTCTAGCTATATTTAATTTTACATAATACTAATCAACTTTTAAAAGAAATATATAACTATATTAATATGCTATTAACATAATTTACTATCTCTTTTGTAATATATGTGATTCTATGGTCATAAAGTTTTAATTATCCAACTTATATCAATATTTTATATTCATATTTTCAGTACTTGATTTATATATGTATCCATTTAAAATGAATATAAATATAAATTTTTCATCCAACTATATCTATAGTTGTATCTGTATTCGTCAAATAAAATAAATATAGATATGGATATACTGATATCTGATCTATATCTAATCTGGTTTCAATCCTAAACATAAGATGTTTTAGTTTACGGAGACTTTGGTTGAAGTGTTGTAGCAGCAACTAGCAATAATAACTAGAGCAGCAGAAGTCATTTGAACAATGATGGTTAGAGTAATAGCAATTCTAATAGCAATTGTAGTAGCAATTTCTACGGTAGCAACAAGCATGATAGAAACAACTACAGTAGTAGGAACAGCGATAATAGGGAACTGGTGTCTAGGCATGATAGCATGATGGTTATCTCAAAGTTTAAGAAAGTAGCCCTACCAGTTCTTAAAGGAACTACTGAGCCCTTGGAGGCTGAGAATTAATTAGATAAGGTGGAAAAGGTGTTTGCAGTCATGAAATGCCTAGAGAAAAATAAGCTGGCACATGCCTCTTATATGTTACGCGAGAAGCATCCAACCGGTTGTGGATGGTGAACCTTAAGCATGCCAATGATTCAGTCTTTCATCTAGGAGGAGTTTTGCAAACTTTTACGAAGTACTTCCTCTAAGTCACAGTTTATATCATTTCGATAGATTTGAGTTTTTTAATTTAAATCTATTTGAAGTAAATAGAAATCAGAGAAAGAGGCAGCGACCAACATATATTTTTAAAAGTCCAGTTGAAAAATAACAATTTGGCAAGATGTAGATAATTTAGGGGCTGTTTGGCATTGCTATATGATTCCCAGCATGTGTTTTCAAAAACTTATGAGAAAAGATAAACATGTGCAATAAAACTTTTTGATTTTTTAAAATTATTTATAAAATCTTTAGAGCTTTTGAAAATAAAGATTTATTATTTTTAAAAATGAGTGAAAATAATGGAACTGCAAAAGTTCCACGCAAATACTATCTTCAACATCAATCATATATGGTATTTGATTAATTTATAGAAAAATAAATTATAAAAACAATAATGATGCCACTACAATTTGTAGTACAATTCATTTGGATAGGTTGCTCCATGCTGAGCATGATTGCTAAAATATTGATGTCTTTTTACTTGTTTGATTCCTGTCTTACACGTGATCAAGCTATTGTCACTTCTCAAAGACATTTTCTTGTTAACCACTAATTGGTAACACCTACTTTTTATCTTACCGGATTAATACCATTGGATCTTTCTCCGTCTCCCATATGATGTGCAGTATCATCGGTCTGTACAACTGCACCAACCTGAAACTATATCACACTCGTTGAGCAAGGCCAGTGTAGAAGCCACGTGGCTCCTTAATAGATGACCATGAAATCAATGCCAGTAGCGCACCTCCCAAGAAAAAGGGTAAAGTAAGTGTGCAGGACGAGCGCAAACAAGTCACGATGTTTAGGCACCGTTAAAACTTACATAATTTAGACTGATAACACCAATCATATTTTTAACAAGATTCACTCTATTTTATATAACCTACATTAAATCAGAATAATTTTTAAAATAATACGATATAAATATTTTTTTTTATGTTTAATATATAATATAATTTTAAGCTAGCTGAACTCAGCTGGCCCATGAATGGTTTGATGGTCTGGAAGAAATCATGAAGATTTACACTCCCACCAAGAAACTACTGGAACGGAGCACGCCTAAAATTGCTCGTCCAGCTTCACGTTGGCTCGATTAGTAAAATCAGCGGTACTCAATTTTGCTTCGCTCATGCTTGTTTAGCCAGATTAAACCTAAAATTTATATAAATAAATAATAAATATTGTATCATTCAAGATACTATAAATACATCATGTAATATGTATCATACATCGTAATTGATTAACACAAAATATATTGTTATACTTATTTATAAGTTTGGAAATGTACAATAAATTGCATTTCAGTTAATAAATGGATCCAGCATATACACGAACCATAAATGGATCAGAAACTCTCAATAAATCCCTTCTACAAGCTGTTCGTGAGCAGCTAGAGTTTGGCTTCACTTGCACTTAATTATGGACCTGGTAAAACAATCTGTTGGGTTTCTAATTATGGGTGATTCAAAGTTCGAGGACCAGCAAATAACCACCTGAAGTTCATGCAAAGACAGCCGCTCGTGAGCACTTTCAGAATATTCGTTGCAGAATCTTTACATGAATGGGACTATCACACCTTGATGGGAAACTCCAGTCCTCTTTCGGCCTTGTTTCCTTGCACAGTTTTAGGCTGAAATCGATGACAGGAGTCAGATTTTATGTTACATTGTGATATTACAGATATGAAACGGCAGGAAACTGTCATATCCCTATCTCATCCTCCAAGAGGATCTCATAGATATCAGTCCTCAGGTGCAATTCTTTGTCACGCATGACTTCCTGGAGATCAGACAGCTCCTTTGCAGTCAAAACAGAGCCTAATTTTTGGAATCCATCAAGCCATAACCTTTTTGACCTGAAATAGCATCAGCGAAGACAGAAAATATGCTTATATCAGAAGTTAAACATTTGGAACTCTAGTACTGTACCCTTACTAAATATAATTCAATAACAGCTTCAGTAAAGCAGCACAGGGCATAAGTTCAGCACCATCACTCGTAACTATCAGAACAAAGGGTTCTGGACAGCAAAGCATAAAAAATTCGATTTCTGGAAGAACAAAAATTATTGCACAATAGAAGAAAATAAAGGTATATCTAAATGTATAGCCCACTCAAGGTAGTGAAGAATGTTAGGCAATCATCTTTATTGATACAAAAAAAGGCCTATGATTCGCTAAAAGAAAAAAAATGTGGCTATATATAGGGATTTCCAATGACATTTAGATCCCTTCTGAAGGACCAAAAAGCACTACTTGGAAGGCCAAAAGTTCTTTTCGATGATTTTGAGTTGTTCAGTAAAAATTTCAAAACTTCTTCCTAGCTCATCCAAAAGCTGAAAAAGATCTATTAGGCACAAGCTCCATTTTGCAACTTTTGAGCAAAAACCTCTACTTTAGATGTAACAAGAAGCTTTTTTTTTTTTTGGACAAAATCTCTCAGGTTTCAATTTCTTAAAAATAAGCATTAGTGATATTTAACATGCAAGACTCGAAGATCCAGCATGGAACAACATATAATGGCTTTTCTCTAAACCACACATTATGCATACCTAGTACCCATGACTGCTGTAACAACAAACTGACACCCTTCAATATGCTCTATAATTCATAAATCCTCATAGTTAGCAATAATGGGTACCATATTCACTAAATTATCCTTTTCCTGTTAGAAGTGAACTGAAAATGCAAAATTCTCATTGTTGCGGTAGAGGGAAACCCTCTGGTGTCAAATTTTCCTTGCACCACAAGGGTAGGGACTAGGTTTCAATGCTAAGCCAGTCAGAAAAATCTTTAAAACAGGGAGCCTAGCAACTGCAGGGAGCATAAGATGACAAACCATCGGGGACAGTAGCACCTAACATATTGCCTGAATTGCCAAATGGTGGCGAGTGGAATTTTTGCAGATAGATATAAGGCACTATAGCCTGTAGCACAGCTGGAATGGATGTAACCACAGCTCAGAAGCTTACATGGGGGCTGAAACGAAGGAAGCCTGTTCAGGTGTGAACGCAATTGAATAATCAAACACATATCTTCTGGTAGGCCTTTATTTGCAAATAGATTATGCATCATAGACCTATGGTTGGGTAGGATTGCTCACACATGATTCCTTTCTTTTCAGAATAAAGTGCTCTTGTATAATTTGAATCATGTTCAAACAAACTTATATCTAGGACATAAAGCAATATAAAAATGTGTCACGCCTAATTTTACAGCCCTCTTCCATTTCCTGAAAGATGTATTGCATGTCCCGCATTGAATGTGATAGATTTCATGCATGTACTAATGGCATTCAGCTCCTAGACTCTGCGTTGAATACGTGATACCATCTGAATCAAATACATGTCAGGGTCAGACACTCGGTTACCTATCAAATTTTTTAACATCAGCTTCTGAAAATTGGTAGATTGTTGGACTTTTCCAAAATGATGAGTTTGACCACATATAATGGTATTTAAAAGTGATTTTTTTTTCTTTTAAGAGATTGATCAAGAATGTGGGTATTAAATAACTTTACAAAAATATCTGTCTTTCCAAATATCCTTAAATTCAAGGATTTAAAAACTGATGGGGCAGCAGCACTCCCACTATCCCAAGTGTCAGGATAGGACAAGTCAAGAAATTAAATGCGGGGCATCCCATTTATCTAATATACATGCATAAATACATGCACGCCTACATTCATATTCCAACAATGAAGTTGACCCCAATATAATGGTGTTAAAAGTGAGTTTTTTTCTACGAGAGACTGATTAAGAATGTGGGATTTAACAAACTTCACAAAATGTTTTTCTTTTCAAAATATCCTTAAGCTCAAGGTTTTAAATATTGGTGGGGCAGTGGGATGTCCCACCATATTGAGTGTCGATACAAGGCACCATCCTAAGTGTTAGGACAGGACAATTCAGGAAATGAACCAGAACGAGAAGGGACATCCACCATCCCAAGTTTCAGCGTGGAGAGCATCCCATCCTGCCATACATACAAACATACGTATATTTTTTCACATACTCTCTTGTATCTTCCTTTTTCTCCTCCTGAGTTGGATGCTTGGGACATGTGTCCAGTTCCAGTTATCATGTCAATTTCCATAAGACACCGTGGGAAAAGAAGTTGTAGGACCATTTCTAATTAATGCAACACAGCAATGCAAGTTGGTAAAATTAAAGATAGAGTTCAAGACACTAATATAGTGTCAAATGTATGGCTTAGCATTCCAGGCACATGTGAAGTGCTTTACGGCTCAATCGACAAAAAGATGCCGCATCTATGTAGAAGCCTCATATGGCTTGTGATGACAGATAGATAAGCCAAAGCCCAACCATTTCATAAATGAGGATGCAATTCCTAAAATCTAGACAACGTTGAACCCACGGTTAGATTTTCTTCCTAAAACCAATCAAGAGCAAGCCCGGCCTATTTGGCTAATGCACTAACCGAGGACCATAAAATGAAGAATGCTAATTTAAATGATTACATGCAAGCATACAAACTATCAAGCATAGGAAATAGAATAAATTACACATATGTAAACTGAAAAACAAGATGCCTTCACTGAAATAATAGTTACAAGTTTAGTAAGCTATTAAAATTTTGACTTATACAAAATTTATGTGCTACTTTTTAAAACCAATATAGGACGCAACATCATTATCAACTATAGAAGTAACAAAAAGATGATAAATATGAGGTCATGCTGGGAAAAAAATGCAAAATAAGATGATGAGAGAGAGCAACAAGTTGTGCAAAATGCTTTAACTTATTTTGTACCGTAAGAGGAAGCACTGTGGAAAATTAAAAAATAAAATATACTCTATCTCAACCATTATATTAGCAATCAAATCAATAAAAATAGCAGAATATTATAACTAAAATCTACTACTAGAACATCAGCAATAAGTTGGAATAGCCACTTAAACATTTGAGCAGATGATACATAGCTAAACAGACCAAGCATCTAGCTTGTTACAATAAAAGCTAATGCTTAAAAAACCAGACAGCGTATTTATTTATGCAATACCTAACTGGTAGAGCTTAAAAAACTAGACATCACAAATTCATTTATGGAGCAACTTGAGCACTTACGCAGATGTTTTTAATGACCTTGTGGAGAGCCATCTTTATTACTTAGCCTTTTTAAAACTTGGCAATTTGAAACTCAACCATCTGACTGACCATGATTGGCTTCTACCGGTGGCTCTTTTCCTTGGTAATGGGTACATGCAAATCTTTAACAACATTTGCTCAACAGGACTGCATCACCAGTCTAGATCACCTACCATATAATGAAATTCTCACTTATTGACATCATCTTTCAGCAGCTTTCCTCACCATCAACACTGCAAATATAAGTTGTCTTGGGCAGATGCTGCACCTATTGTTCATCAATAATAGAGTTGTTTTAACTTTATTCCATCTTACCATGCTTATGGGCGTAACTAATCATCAGCTCTGCACTCTCATCACATGACTTGCTACAATGATGCATCAAATAGTTTGTGAACCCCCTCAACTACCAACATGTACATGAGCATCCATTTTAATATATCGTGTTGGCTCCACGTTAGGATAACCACTTATAATTCATAATTTTATTACACTGATTTTAGCTTTCCTCTTCTCCGACATCAGTCATATGTTGCATAATTGGCTTATCATTTCTATGGCAAACCTATAAAGGATAATTCATCTTGAGCAGGTGTGGCAGTAAATGAATGCATGATAGGCTGCTATAATGTTCCAAATATTGTAGAACAAATACTAATATATGTTGTCCATGTGCTGTTATCCATGCTAATAAGCTGATTATTGATGGTCAAGGTGTCCTTTGCAGACTAGTTCGATGATTTCTGGTAAACTAATTGTTTTTCAATTGCTAATTTTTACACCTATATATATTACATTGATTTTAGATACCAAGTTACATGATTTATGTGATAAAAGTGCATGTTACTGACTTCAGCTTGCCTTGAAAACCAAGACTATGGAAGTTGACTTGATAATCCCACTAATTTCTTGCAAGAAACATAGCACTAAGACATGCACACATGAGAGGGGGGAAAGAAACATCCAAAATCAGACAGGGGAAGCAAAAAAAAAAGGTATGACCATACTGAGGGCATTCCAGATGTGTCGATGAATACGGCTCGGTTTCCTTTGTTGGTAAAATCCTCATTACAGTACCACAGTCAGTATTCGCCAATACCTCATTATTCCGAACCTTGCTAGCACAGTTTGTATTATGTTGTGAGAACTCGTGCTTCAGTATTCAAACATCTCTGAAAACCTTAATGAAAAGGCCTCCTAAATCTATGGGGCAAGCTATATAAATTAATGTACATCTATATAAATTAATGTACATCCATTGATCCAACAAGAGTTGAAATTCATGAAAGTTATATAGACAATAAAAGAAATTCAATATATCTATTTTCTTTTGAATGTTCCATGCTTTATAGAAACTAATAATTTCTCCAACCCACCAGCCTGCAACAGACGCAGGGGGATGAGGGGGACACACTTCTCACAATTATATGAGACAAAGGAATATATCTTATCCAACATCAAAAAGGATTTCGATATTATGGTGCAAAACATCAATATAACTAAGAAACCTATCAAGGCATGCACTGCATTAGATTATGTTTCAGTTAATAGGCTCATACCATGGGCAGGCATGAATGGCTCTAAAGAAAATCCGTCTTGCTGCAGAAGGATTATGTGCAATATCTGCCTCATATGAAAGGTAGCAGCGCCATAATAATACTGATTTCTGCAATTTATCATTCGCCAATGCTCTCTCAAATAGTCCATGAATCCTATGCTGAGAACCAGCTTTGCCCAATTCAAATGAGAATGCAAAGAGCCACAAAATTACAGATGGGTTCCTAGGAAAGCAGCACAGAGAAGGTTCTCAATATTGCAAAATAAAGCATCTGTAAAAGTGCTATTATGGAATAAAAACAAAAAAAGTGCTACAGTTTTGGGAGCAAGGAAAAATAATCACTAAAAAAAAGCAAACATATTGTGCATTTTGGCCACCAAGGAAGCTATGTAAGATCCACCAACGCACAATTTTACCTAGACACTGCTTTGTTCCAATTTTGTAGTGCTGACACTTTTGGACAATCAAACCAACAGAACACCAAAAGATACTTCTTGGCCACCACGAAAATTAGTTGTATTTATGTTTGATCCAGAGCACAAAAAGTGGGTGTTATAGTGCAAGAATTGTCACATATTCTCAATCATTTTAAGTATGGAAAGCCATATTGGACACACTGTGTACTGAACCGGTAACCAACATAGGGGCTTACCAAGTACTGATACACTAAATCAACCCCTATACCGAGCATACGGACATTGTAACAAGATAGTACTAGCTCAAGGTCTGATACTGAGATTGCAGATCTTGTTTTAAGTGCCAAACAGTTGGAAGTATTTCAACTTTCGAGTGCTTATAGAAAATATGTCAAGTGTCACAATTCTCCCAAATTTCTTCAAAAAACTGTGTAGGAAACAAGGATTTTCACTACCGAGTGCCAATGGCTTTTCTTAATGGAGTACAAATGTGCATAGACATGATTATCTTAAAGAAGCAATGATTTGTCTCATTCACATAACAAGGTCTGCAAAACCAGTACAAAGTAGTGTATTGCTAGGAATCATGTTGGTATGATAACAATACCACATTGTACTGACACAAGGTATGCTAGTAAGGTGTCGGTTCCTCAAATCTAGGGACAGAAGGTGAGACGGAAGGAGGGAGGTAGGGCATACGAGCATGGTGGCATACATGCTGGATTAGCTAGGGGGGAAATTGATATTGAGGGAGATCAAACGAAGAAGAGAGAGAGAGAGAGAGAGAGAGAGAGAGAGATCAAGGCTAGAGGAGGTGATGGCCAAGCAACCAGATGACTGGTGGGCAGCATGCTCATGGATCACTCACCAAAGAGAGAAGCGAGGAGAGAAGGAACAAGAGAGGCAGAATAAGGATCAAGATGGTTTTTAGATCAAGAGAGAGTGAGGCAGGGTCAAGGTTATATGGGCACGAACTAGGCAGAAGCGGTCAGAACTGCCACAAATTCAACAGAACTAGGCGTTGCTCAATTCAGACCAATTCTGACTACTTCCAGCTGCACCCCACACCGGAAGGCGAAACCAATACTGTCCCACACAGGTTCAGTATGATATGCCACAAACCACATATCTTGCACATAATGCTATGGTACAAAATGCAATACACTCCCTTATCCACCCACCACTTGCTTAACTAGACAATATCCCCATGTTGATATGGATCACTCCGGCATTGGGTACAAGGTCTAGATGATCCACTACAGTCAAGAACATAAGCTTTCATAATATATGCAATTATGTGAATAATGCATAAGCATACATGTGTAGAAATAGAGTATACATTGGCTGCTTTTGAGAGGATTTGAGGAGAATTTTAGTATATTTTAACCATACAATAATGATAGACACTAAAAGCAGATTGTTCCATGGACAAAAACAATAGACTTTTTGGCTTTATTGTTCATATATTTTGTCCATCTTCATTCCGCCCAAACCACCTCCAACTTAAACCAACATCCAAACTAGACCACTAGCAGCCTCGTCTTTCTCATCCACCCAGCCACCTTGAATCACCTCTAATTCTCCAACTGTATCCCTTCTCCTCCTCACACCACCTCCCACCTCTTTCCTTGATCCCCGCCCCTCCACCCCCCTCCCCGCAACCAAAAACAAAAAAAAAAAAAAAAGCTCTGCCCATTTCTTTATTCCAAACATCAGCCCTCCAATATCCACCCCAACCCATCTTTCCACTGCTACCGCAATTCAGCATTAACTTTACCTGGTAGCCTCCATAAATTCCCAGGATTCTTTGGTGTTTGCTCTTACTTCAAGGGACCTAAGAAATGGATCAACATTTTGCGCTCTTAGCATTTATAACAAGTTTAACTACTTGTAATAGTCATCTTACATTTCAATGTAGATCCTAAGTATCCTCAGATGTTCTCATTCTAGACTATTTTTACTTTTACTATTTGCCCACCTTAAAATCCTCAAAATCTTAACCTTTCACCCTTGCATTTCATCAGCCTTGTTAAAATCAAAATATTACCAACAATTTAATGGGTTGAGACATAAAGCAGCTAGTATGATTTTCAACATCATTAAAAGTGTAGTTTTACAAAATCTGTTTCAGTATCAATTTCTTTTCTTTTATAGATAGGTAGGACCTAGCTTTTGTTCTCATGAAGTTTGCTTACTACCAAGCTTTTTCAAGGAACTACTAAATTAAAAAAAAAAAATGAACGAGAACAAAACAAAGAGCCAGCAAGCGCAGATACATCAGAGCAAGATGGGAGGGGGCAAACAAGATGGAGGGAGGGGGAGAGAGTAAAAATCTAACATCAACACCAATGGCTGCCACAACAGACAATAGATATCCATAAAGGAAACCCCTATAGTACCATGAAACAGAAATCTACCTACATGTCAAAGAAAGCAAACATAATTGTATATACATATATAGACAGACAGCCAGACAGAGATACATGCATTACATGAATTCTGTGAGATCACTAATTGACTGTAAATATGTGAATGAGATGGAATAACCGATTGATGCTACAAGAAATAAATGGTAAGATAAATGAGGCCTATGATCTAATACCTGTTAATGTCAGTGCCCTGAAAAATCTAATATTGCTAAATAAAGATGCATTTAAGAAGTCTTCAGCAGATAGTTTAAGAAAATTCTGTGAACAGGCTGCAACAATACCAATATATCTTTGAAATAGCAGCATAAGCTCAATGTCCATGCATAGTCAATTTATCGTAGTTGCCATCAACTTATCAGACATAAAATGCTAGCAAGAAAAGAGTTTTATGGTCCAGGAAAATACAAAAGAGAGGATATTATAATTCAATCATAGATGATAAAACATATTTGTTCCATAAGAACATCCTCAGTACCATCAAGTTGCTCAAAGTGCATGTTAATTTAAATCTTACAAAGGGAAAAATAAGTAATCTGGACATTTTGACAGAAAAAAGATGTAATTACCTCTGACCACATTCATCAAACACAATACGAACTTTGTTTGGCACAGTATAAAGATAGCTTGCTTCTATCATGGCAATATAAGGTTTTGGGTTTAAGGATATATTTGAAACCCTTGGGCTATAGCCTCCCACACTCTTGAGAACCTCAATTGCTTAAGATGTCTCTGGAGCACACCAATGTGATGGACCCACAAGGATTCAAGTTGCAAGCTCCGGCTTCTTCTTTCTGCAAACATCCACCTTCAGTTAACAGCAAAGCAGGAACAGTGTAATACCACGAGAGAAGGAACAAAGAACTAGAGCAGTCAATTATATATGATATTATGATGGATGATTAACATGCCCAATGGCATAAAAAAGTGCAACATTATCAGCAAATGTATGTAGTATTTGCATGCATATCTATAGAAATGCAGCATAAGAAATATTTCATAGAGAATTCTCTAAATTGTTGTTTACTCTCCATGGTCTCTGGCTTTGCAAATGAATGAAGTTGCAAAACTGAAGGGACTTCCAAAAGACTGCAGTTAAACAATTGAGGCAACTTTGGAAGAAAAGTTTGAGCTCAGAACGTTCATAGAAAGATGATTGGAACTACTTGATATACAGAAAAGTTCAAAGTAAGAGAAAGAAGAGGCAGTGCAGGGACTCAGAAAGCAGAACTATGGCAGAATTGTTATTAATCCTGCAGCAAAACCAAAATAATAGAAAAGAGTAGGGCACCAAACAAAAAAAAAAGGGTATCTTTTATTAAAATAGTTATTTTATTATAGTTCTCCTCACATTAGTAGTACTATTTCCATGTTACCGCAGAAAACAAGTTACCTGACTTTCTGCATTAATGTAATAATAGATCATTGCAACTAAATTGAGGTATTATGATTCACCTATTTCTAGAAATGACCTTCCAGCTAGGGTGCCATATCTGCTGTAAAATCTTAGTTCTGCACACCAACTATTAAACATTTCTAGTCCACCTTCTAAGTAACTTTTATCACTACTGCTATTAACTTAAAATCAATATTATATTAAAAAATAAATAGGCCAATGTTTAGGTTTTTTTAAGATCTTGAATCACAAAAATTTGTATGTAAAAACTATTGAACAAATTTCTATCATCACATGATATTATTTTATAGATATGCTCTTTTGCACTTTCATATTTGAAATTTTTTTTGAAAGCCATGCTTTCTCCTTCCCAATCCAATTTGGCTTACATAATCACCCTGGTCTTTAAACTGAAGATAAAAGGGAACATGCTGCCTCATGGCAAAATAGGTAAACAAGAACCATAACTTAGATAAGTCAAAGAAGAAGTGGATCAAATCAAGGTTAGCCAAACCATCCAAACCAGGCAGTTTGGGCCATAGAGAATCGGACCGGTCAAGAATCAAGACAGTTCAAGTGGTTGAAAGTTTGAAACCGTGCGATCCCTTAAATAAACCTCAAGCCCCCTCCTCGCTCCCACCCCCACCCCTTCAAAGCCTTCAAGCCTTTGAATGATCTCACTCCCTCTCCCTTGGCCCCCACCCCCTAGCTCTACCGTGTTTGAATGACTCCATGGTACCCGACAGAGGCTCCACTGGTGATGCCTCTCTTCTCTCTCCACCAAAGACTAGGCAGTACCCTACGTAGGGTGAGGCTCCACTAGTGATGCCTCTATTCACTCTCCACCAAAGACTAGGCAGTACCCTACACCTCTGCCCCCCACACAACTCCCCCCCCCCCCCACCCCCAATGGTTCTACCATAATCAGAGCTTCGAAGCTCCAAGAATGCCTCTCTCTATTTCTCCCTCCTCTCTCTCCATCCCTCTTTCTCCCTCTTCTCTCCCACCCTTGGTTCTCCTAGGGTTAGGGTTTTCTCTCCCCCTCCCTCTCCCTATTTTAGTATGCCCCAGCACAGCAAGGTACAGGCTTATACCATACCAAACTAGTCGCAGGCCGAAAGAAGCCTAGATATCAGTCCGACAAACATTGGATCAGATGCAGAAGAGATTTTCTAAAAACTTGATAGAGATTTCGATAGCAAATTCGAAGAAGCTTATTAAGAAAAGATGGACTCTTATTGGGTTAAAGAATAGAAAGGTTTGGTAAAAACTTAAACAACTCAATGAAATAGGGAGTCTCAAGCTATGATTATTCACTAAAAAGAAAAGAACATAAAGGAATCTGCTGATTTTTAAATGACATCTTGAAAATTTTGTTAGTATATTGATGATTACAACCTTTAGAACTTGTTCATTTAGCTATAGTTGAAACCAATCTAATGTCGGATAACCAGTTTCAGTTTGATTTCAGATGATTATAATCAAAGTAACCTGAAATTCCCCATCTTCTCTTTCGGCCTATTCCAATTTCTACAACAAATAATCTAGCTATTATTATCGGAAAGTAAGTTACTGTAGGAAATGCTACAATACTTTTATCCAAAATAAACTACAGGAATTTGAAAGAGGATGAATCCTGTTGTGCTATCCCCTTTTTAATCAACCTATTAGATAATGCATAACTTTTGGAACAAACATATACCTTCTTTGACAATGTTCTAAACTATGTTATAACAGCCTAAAATGACTCACTGTTTTTGATGTAAAAAAAAAAAAAAAAGGGTATTGCTTGAAAAGTATGTACTTTCATTTTATGGCACCTGTTTTTGTAAGAATTGCCCACATTAACACCCTACTGGCGGCATTTACTAAAAAAACCCTTAACCCTAATTTGGAGGTTAGAGAATATAAAATGTTGATTGTGGTCCGAAGTCTCTTGGCTCGGATGGCCTAGGGTCTCCGCCTTTTGTAAGGTATTATCCATTTGGGAGCTACTTAGCATACACTCCCCTGCACAGTTTTGTCCCTTGGGCTAGAGCCCAAAAGGCGCCTCAAGAGGAAGAGAAGGGCCCAATCATATTAGTCAGAGTTACTCGACTCACAACCGATGTGAGACTAAACCCCTCACAAGGGTAGCCCCTCAGTCAAAAGAACTCTATTTATTGGGGGTCCCACGATGGGCACCACTACTGGTTATGGTCCAAGGTCTCTTGGCTCGGATGGCCTAGAGTCTCCACCAGGATTCCAAAACCGGTATCAAGCCCCGTACCGGTTTCGATGCGTACGATACGATACCACGTACCGTACCTTATGTTGGTGCGCTATGGCGTACCAGTTCGGTACCAATACGCCAACCATTTTTTTTATTTTCTGTTGAATTTGATTTAAAAAAATTATTATTTTTTAAATTACTTTATATCCAAATTAATGTTTATTTAATCATATAACAATTCTACTATCCAAAAAAAAAAAAAGAAAGAAATCTAAAAGACAAACAATGCAATAAATAAATCTAAAGTGCAAATTACAAAGAACAATATGCTAATCTCAGGATCTTTGCTGATCTAATATCTCGTCGAATGTCTATGTCGCTCGTAGATATCCGGATCATCCGCATACTTCGAAGGAACATCAATTCATCCCTCTAACCAAGTAGCACTGTAATCCTGAATATTCATTTCATAAAGTATCCTCTCTGGATTGTAAGACATATCAGATCTCTCGCTCATCTGACTCTTAGAAGTATCCTCGGGATGATGGTATGGCTATGAAGAGCCTATCCAAATATGTCAGTAGTAAAATCTGATCTATAAAGTGCTCCGAGCTGCATAGGATAGTAGCCACTGGAAGCCGATGTCTCGGATACACTATATCCATATGGATCATAAGCTGTCTGTGGGTGAGGATCTATGGTACGAGGATGATCCAAATACATCCATTGATCCTACTCCACGTGCAAGGTCATCTGCAGCTGTATCATGTGCTGGACGACCTCTGGAAGGCCGTCACCTATATGAGATCGTCTCCTCACGAGGTCTATCAGGTCGTCCATCATGGTCTCTATATTGCATGGCATAAGTAAACTGAGACTCACCGATGAATCGAGTACCACCCTGCGACTGTATCTCATGAATAGTGATCTCATATCCTCCAATCTCTCCCTGATCATTAGATCTGTTAGGAGTAATTTAGAATGGACCGATGATGTATGAATATTCAAACCCATTATAACCCATCAGGTTCATATCAGCGCCTCTTAAGCGGCCTAATTGTTGTGTTTTGCCCGACCTCTGATCGGCAAATATCTGTCCCGACCCCTGATCGAGGCTATTCTGTCCGATTTCTCGTCGACATGTTCTTAATCCGAATTCTGAACGAAAAAGATTTGGTCCGATCCTTGGTCGAAAAACTATCAGTCCCAACTCCTAATCGGCACGCCACTCTCTGATCTCTCCTCATAAGCAGATTGATCAAGCTCAGATTCAAAAGACAGGCGCCAACTAGCCATAACTGTAATACTATCCGCCTATAGCTGTCAATACTACCGGACTATGGCTGTCAATACTATCTGGGTATAACCGCCTGATCCTGAGAATCTTTCAGCATAACCGCTTGATCCTGAGAATCACAACCAAATAACCGCACCAAATTCAGCCAGTCTATCTACCAAAAACGGTTATACAGCCGTCTCCTTTATAAGTACTCAAACTCCGAGAACCCAGATAAGTAACCCATCTCAGAGAGCTTAAACTCTGCTTCTCTGTTTGCGTGTTCTAACTTGAGCATCGGAGGATCCTTATCGGAGCATAATCCTCCGACTCGGACTTTTTTGCAAGTTGCTCCAACGTTATGCTTTCCAGGTTTCCGACATCAACCAGAAACGAGCCACAACAAGATCCATGACTGCTACTATCACTCTCACTGCCGCTGGTCTCTAAATCTGAGTCAGCTGACTCCTGCACTCTCGAAGGTGCTGCAACTACCGTTTCTTTTTTTACCTTTTCGGTCTCCCTCAGTGCCCCTCTATGACCGACCTTGTCTCAGTATTTCTCACTCAAACATCTGACTGGATGACTCGGACATAGAGTCACATGATGAATGACTCTTCTATGATCCCTCAGATTGTGGCTGATCAACTGAAACTCTGTGGAATATTTTTATCTACCCATTGCCTTGGATCCATCCTAATCTCTCTAACTACCACATTAGCTGGTCGTGGAGAGGATCCCGACTCATCAAGTTTCGATTCTTGTTGCTGGCCTACAAGCCATCCAATCATCAGATCCTCATCATTAATGGCATAATCATCTATCGTCGGATCCATATATTTTAGCTGTACTTCATTCCGGATACTTTTTAGCCTCAATCTCAAATTATAGTGCATATAAACAAGATCGTTGAGACGCTTCTGTGTCAGAAGGTTTCTCTGTTTGCTATAGATAAGGACGAAAGTTAACCAATTGCACTCACACCCACAGAGGAGACTGTTTGGAAAAGAATGTGGATAGCCATACTTTTTAAATTTGATACGGACTGTCCAAAATGGATCCACCATTCAGTTGTCAGAAAATTAAACAAAATTATATATCAGATTTTATGATATTAGTAGGCATGTAATATCAATAAAATCTTCACTGTTGATATGTAATTTATCTGGATTCATTTTTTTTTGCTTACGACAGCCGATGAGACTCTAAAACTGTCTGTCTCCTCTCTAAATTGTTTCGTCTGTGAAAAATATATTCATTTCAGTAACAAATATATTATTAAGTTAAATGATCGCACCTTAATTGACCTAACATATCTCTTGCAGACAGATGCAATTTCGAGATCGGAGATGGTCTTATATATAACATTACGGAGAGCAGTGAGAAGCTCATTATCCATATCTATCCCAGATATGCTGTACTGAAACTTCGGATTGAAATAGTAAGCTGAAAATAAATACCACAAATGATTAACTTATACTAATACAAGAAAAAAAAAATTCAGATGATTCTTGAATTCATACTTACCGACTGATGCAAATCCCTATCCATCTGATAGTCCCAACAGCACTCAATGATGTTGATATATTTCTGGATATGTTTGGGATCTATCTCACTGATCTGTTGCTTTACCCTCTCCATCATATGATACAGAAAGCCCATCAGGGATATCTCTCGCTGTCCACGATACGAAGCACCTCATATAATGGCTTGATAACCTTCACTATCTTACCAGCCCATTGTCAAAATGATCGACTGGTCACCAAGTTCTCTATATAACTTTCCTCAGTGCCAGCCCTCGCATATCTGCTCTCCTACCACTCAGCACTAACAAACATCTGATGCAAGACTGCTTTCTTCTACAGAAGGCTATCAAGTGCTATATAATTTGTAACAAACCATGTGACACCCAATCTCAAGATCTCCCTTGCAGTATATTTTTACATCAATGACAGCACCCATATATGATTATAGATAAATTTAGTAATAGACTGGACTGTATCTACTACCTGCTGCGCTCTACAAAGCTTCTCAATATCCATCAACATGAAGTCAATATAATGTGCAGTACATGGTGTCCAGCAAATATGCGATCGCTGCTCTATCAGCAACTCGCCAGCGGTCTTATATTGTGGCCTATTATCTGTGATGACCTACACGATATTCTACTCTTTAACTGAATCAATCACCTCCTTCATCAGTCCAAGGATGTATGCGCGTCATGCATCCTATCTGAAGCATCAATTGATTTGTGAAAAAATATTTTTCCATCATAATATGTCAAAAAATTTATGATACTCCGTCTAGTAGGACCGGTCCAACCATCATACATCACCATCAATCCATATATGGGCCATTTACTCTTGTAAGAAGAGATCCATCTCTCCAACTCTTTCTTTATTACTGTCAAAATTCTCTAGATGCTGGAGGATCTACATCGGAGCCGACAGCCTGTATGACTGAAATGGCAGACCGATAGTAAGTATTGCCCGCTGTATTTACTGAAATGTAGCTAAAATGAAATCATGATCCAATAGCTTGCCGCATATCCTTCTTATCCTTTTTCAGCAGTGTCAACCCTCTGCTGTTTTGAATCTTTACTAGAAAAAGATGTGAATCCAAATCAAATCATGAATGATGACTCCTACTGAATATCTCTGTCGGACCTCCTACTGTAAAAGCCCCCAACATCGATGAAATACCCCTCCTGCCTCTACTGACTGGCTTTCTGACAGAGGTGGTCCTTCTAAACTCAGACTCTCCTCTACCGGTTGCAGAGTCAAACTCCGATTTATAAATAGCGGTTTAAATCGCTCTCTATATCTGACCATCTCCTTCAGCCTGTACTGATCATCCAAACTTGTCTGAATGCAGTCTCAATCTCTGCCTCCTCGTCATATAAACAGAGGCCTCCTCTAACTCACTGGAATGATAGAAAGGTGGCTCTCCAGCTCGACGGTTCATCTCTGCCCTCTCCTTCGCTGCTTTCTGATCAACGAAGTACTTCTTCATAAGCTGTCGAATCTCGTGTGGGTATTTCCAACATATGACCACATCCCGATAACCATCAATCAAATGCTGCTTCAACCTAGTCACCCCTCCTCTCTTGAACTCTATACCGCACCATTTGCATCTCCAATGGTGCCGAGCTGAGAGCATCTCACCATGCTCCCAGCTAATATCACACTCTGAATTCTTCTTCTTACTCATTTCTACAAGTTCAACAAAATACGACAGTTCAATAATTTTTTGATTTTATTTTTTTTCGATTTAATTTTTTAATAATTATTTTAAAATATATATATTTAAAAAATAATTAATAAAAATTAATGATTTTAGTGTCATCATGTAGATCGTCTAATGATCTACAATATATAATAAAATCATACCAAAATCATAAATTTTGATATAATTTTTTCTTATTTTTTTACTTTTTAGCGGTTATTAACCAAAGAAAGATGAAAAATAAAATATTTAGTGACAGAACGAAAGATTACCTTACTTTCGGTCAAAATTTGTTGCCTTGTCAAAGGAGTTGTGAAATTTTTTTAAATTTTTTTCATTGTTTTGGGCTTCGTTCGCACCCATCGTCAAAGTCTGAGAAGCTAAGAGTTTACTCTCAGGCTTCTCGACTCTCAGGTTGAGGCTACCAAATTATTGGTAGCCCAACCCCACAAAGGAGACAAAAACCACCCCCTAATTCCTCCCCCCCCCCACATGCTGATGTCGGCCCCCCCACCCCCTACTTCCCCCCCTCCCACATACTGATGTCAGTACGGCTCGATTCACATGCGAACCGAGCCGAACCAAGTGAAACCACTCGATTTTGAGCAGTTCGACAACGAACCATATCGAATCAAACCGATTCGATGCGGTTTGCTTGATTTATCGAAAAAGGGGGGTGAACCGCATCGATTCCCCTCCGATTCGGTCCGGTACATCCTGTACCAGTCCGAACCCCTAGTCTCCACCCTTCATGAGGTATTATCCATTTTGGGAACTGCTTCACATATATTCTCGGTACGCTCCCCCTGCTCGATTTTGTCCTTTGGGCTAAAGCCCAAAAGGTGCCTCAAGAGAGGGAGTAGAACCCAACCATATAAACCAGAGTTACTCTTGACTCACAACTGATACGGGACTAAACCCCCCGCAACATAAAGGTTGTTGATGCTTGACAGCAATACTAATTGTACTGTTAATGTCAGACACCCAAAAAAGTATATTCACATCCAGTCAAAAATTTGAGGCTTCAAGACCTTGAAAATACAACTCCCTTTATCTAGCAACACTTTAAGAAAAGTGAGACATGCAAATACGATTATATGATTGCAGTTCCTGCACTTTTGATTTCAAAGTACATTTCAACCAAACTTTCAGCCAAAACACTTTCAGCATTTCCTTTTGTTTAGGATAGCTTCAGCCTTTGAGACCAAAACAAGCCAAGATCAAATTAAATGGCATTTCAAATTTGAAAAAATAAAAATAATCAAAAATATGACAAGCATGTTAAGTTTTAAAACAAGTAAAACAAATTAGTCTATGCTGTCTTTTCTTTTGTGCAATTATTTAACAAAATGCAACCAATAATTACAAAGCATGGAACAGATATGGATAACCCAAATATCACAAGCATGTTAAGCTTTAAAACAAGTAAAACAAATTTTTCCTATGCTGTCCTTCTTTTGTGCACAGTGCAAACATTTAACAAAATGCAAGCGATAATTACAAAGCATGGAACAGATATGGATACCCCATAAAAACCAAAAGTAAGATGATTACTTTAGAGAACTAGAAGAGGGACAAATTTTGTAAATTAAAGAACAAACGGAAAGGACCTGGAAGTGCCATTGCAAAGGCTTGCTCTATAACTTCAATACCAGCAGACCAACCAGTAGTCAAGGCCTCAAATAAAGAAGCTGAACAAATGTAAGCAACAGAATGTTCCTTTATATCACCACGAGCCCATGCAGATAGCAAGCTTTTAATCTGTTCTTTGAACCCCTGGCGTGCCCTTAAGAGTTGCAGGCCTGATGTTTGACACTTAAAAGGCGTGTATTTCATGTTACCACCTAAGCAGGATAAAATGTGAACAGCACGTTGCAAGGATAACTCAGAATTGCTGCATGAAGTAGATGCTGCAACTTCCATTTCAGCATACCAAAAGTATAAAAGTGGAACATTTTCCCGAAGGTCCTGCTCCAAAGGTTCCAAGAACAAAACATATATAAATCTCAATTGACATGACAGAAATGTACATAAAGGACATTACATAAATATATATATATATATATATATATATAACAAGCATACACTTCCAGCTAAGCGAACAGCATTAGTGTTAAGACAAGATCGAAAGCAGCCAACCATACTTGAAAAGATATTTAAAAAAATCAAGTAAAAAAAGATATATAAGGATGCCACCTGAAGAAACTAGAAGAAACATTGATCATCTACCAGAATGAGAGAGATATATAGTGCACAATATCCCAATAATAAATCCTAAAGGAAAAATCAAGCAGATACAACAGAAACAACAAAATACCAGAGTAGATCAAGAGGATTATCGGGGAGCAGCATTCAAAGCAAAAGGAAAAAGAAAAGGACAAATAATTACAACATCGTGCACTTTAAAGGTAAGCAGCAATGATAGTTACTTCCAGGAATATACCAAAGATTTGACAACTCGAAGAATACTAGTGCACAGAAATTGCTCTTAATCAGCCAGGTCAACAAGATAAGGACTCAATAACATCCAACCAGTAGCAATGACAGACAAAATCAATAAATGAAAACAAAGAAGAGCACTCTTAACAAAATAACACTACACATATGAGCACAGTATTTGACAGATTCACTATCCATTAAGTTGGATTTTAAAATGTGCCCCATTAAAACAAAAGAAAACAAAAACAGGCATTTCTAAGAAACTACTAATGTTGCAAATTATTTTGAGGCCATTAGTCACAAAAAATTAAGTAGAACTTCAAGATCAGATTCATCACTAATGTTGCATGGATTCACAATTCTATTTCAAAATTTCTGAATGAAGCAGAGGCATGTCAAAGATGCGCCATGTTGCAAGCATGAACCATGTTTTTAGGATATTAGACCAAATAATGCAACACTGACAGAGTATTAAGAATCATTCTTAATTGATCCAACATGAAACCTCCCTGCAGTTGATAGAATATTAACCATGTTCTTAGGGTATTAGACCAAACAATACGACACTTACAGAATATTAAGAGTCATTCTAAATTGATCCAGCATGAAACCTCCCTCCCATTGACACTAGTACTATCTGAAGCTTAGTCAAACAAATCCATTCACAAGATAAACATTGAAAGATTCAAAGCCTACGAAAGCCAATTCCCTTAACAAATAGGAGGTGAGCTTCCTTAAAGAGTGACTATGTCTATTATCTATGCCAAGTTGCTACAAATCCTTCATGTGATGTTAATTCATGTTAGTATTTTACCAAATGACTCCAGGATGATCATGATTCTCAAGAAAATGAAACTATAGAACATGGATCATCAAACCGAGCAGTTCAGCCCATGCCGAACACAGACACCAGCCCTGTATGGTTCAGCTACTTGGGTCGGTTCAGCCACTTTATTAATTCCAATTCGATGGTTCAGCAAACCCACAACTCCCACCTCACCCCTCCCCCCCCAACCCCCTCCTCCCCCCCCCCACAAATCACGAATCCCGCATTCGAGAGCTGCTCACCGATAAGCTACCAGGCCACTGCTCTCCCCTCCTAGACTTGGCCAGTGAGTCCCTTTCTCAGCGCCCCCACACCCCGGCTAGGGTATAGCCCTCAGCCCCACACCTCTACGACTCCATGGTCATGCTCTCTCTCTTAGAGATAAAAACGCGAAGGTCAAGGACCAGCCCCATCATCATCATTGCGGCCTCTCTCCCTCATCATCCGTCCTGAATTCGGCCTCTCCAGCCACTATAAGACAAGACAATGGCCTCATCCAAATTTGGCCCTCTCCAACTTTGGTGAGTCCCCTTTCTTTCTCCCTCACCCTCCCCCTCCTCTCACCCCCTCTATCTCGCCCTCCCTCTCCTTCTTCCTCTCCAGCCCTCTCCCCCACATCCCCATGGTTCCAGTACACCACAATTCGATGTGGTACGAAGCGGTACCATAACATACAAGTCACCAACTGGCACGCCTGTCAGTACCGATTCTACCAACTTTATTATAGAATGTTTCACCCAATAATGCACTTATTTTCAATAAAATCAAATGATGAGCATATCTGCTGGTAATAAGTCTCACACTGGTCATGTAGAAACTAGATATCGCTTTTCTCTTAAAAAACTGATCTCATACAAAACTAAAAAAGAGATCTTTTTTTTGAGAAGTCAATTTTCTAAAAAAAAAAGACATGACAGTGCCCAAGAAATAATGTTCCATTACTATTTGAAATAAGATATCGCAGCATATAATAAAGATTTAAAAATAGAAATATCTAAGTATATAGTTTGTTAATAGTAAAATAGCATTAATTGAAATATTTAGGTACGTAGTTTGTTAATAGTGAAACAGAATTAATTAATACACAAATTTTGGACATCCATAGCCATTTAACTAGCATAGGGCAAAGGTTTCAACCAAGGTTTGCTGAACCGGTACTGCCGGCCGTTTCGGCCGACCGACGGTACGGTACGGTTCGGTATGGTTTCTTACCGTACTGAACCGACGATCCGAACCGGAAGAAAAAAGAGAGAAATCGAGAGAAATGGAGAGAGAGAAAGAAGAAAAAAAAAGAGGGAGGGGAAGGAGCCGGCAGGGCTGCCGGACGGCCTCTGACTGGCCGCCGTGGCCGTCGGAGGGCGCCGTCCACGCGCGCGGCGCCGCAGGCATGAAACAGGGACATCGCCCCTGTTTCGCAAATTTTTTTAAAAACATGGTTTTAAGTGAAGTCGGCAAACGATTTGCCGGCTTCACGATTTTTGTTTTTTTTTTTTAAATTTTTAAGTCGGCAACCCAGAAGTCGGGTTGCCGACTTCATAAGTTTAAAACAAAAAAAAAAGAAAAAATCGAAGCAGACGTCGTCTGTTTCAAAAAAGAAAGGGCGGAGCCGCGGAGGGGCTCCGCCCCTCGACCGCCCTCAGGCCGTCGGCGTCGGCTCGCCGGCCACCAGGAGCCTCGCAACAGAGGCACCGTCTGTCCGATTGGTTCTCCGCCCCCCCTCCGAGCGCTCTCTCTCTTTTTTGCTCTCTTGAAAGCCCTATCGGGCGATAGGGGACTTGGAAGCCCTCCAACGGCCGCAGCCGGCCACCGCCGGCCTCTAACGGCTCCCACCTCCCTCCCTTCCCTCCCCTCTCTCTCTCTCTCTCTCACTTTCCGTTCTTTATTCTTCGGTACCGCCGGTGTACCGATTTTACCGGCCGAATCATGTCGATTCCCCGCCAGTCCGGTACAAGATGGGGTGTACCGGCCGGTTCGGCACGGTATGGCAAACCTTGGTTTCAACTTTCAAGTGCCGGCATGTGCCAATCCATGCCAACAAAAGGTGCAACATCTATGACTTTTGTTCCTAAATATTTATTAATGACACAAGATATCTTAAGTCTATTTTTGATTTCACCGTACCCTGACATGTGCGACAACATGACATGGGAGAACAAGGCACATGCCAAATCAGCACATCCACCAGGACCAATGATTGAGACCTTGGATGGGACAAACTTAAGGTATAGGTCACACATAAGTAAAGTTTTAAATCCCGTGGGATGGGGTTATCCCAGTTTCTCTATGGAACAGGACACGCCGCCGTCCCACTCCATCCCGATATCTGGGAGAGAAGATGTCCCAAAACGTCCCAATCAGAATGCTGGGACACTAGCGGGATGGTCCGATCCCAACACATGGGATGGTATCCCATCCCGACATCCTGCAGGACGTCCCGCTGAGACCTGAATCCTTACACATAAGCATAACTCAAGATGTTATCTTGAAAGGAAATATATGCGTAAACTAATCATAATGAAGGCAAGGATAGTAAGCTTGATGTGTGATGATAATAAAGCATATACTCAGAAATGAGGTGGTTATAGAAAACTTAGGATAATGGTAAAGAACATTCTTTTATCTTTCAAACATACCAGAATGTGCTTGTAAATAAGATATGACCCACTTAGAAGAGTTGGATTTGAGTCGAGAAACAATAGATGAGCCTAGGTAAGGAAAAGTAACTTGGATAAGAACATTGAGATTTGAGAACAATGATGAAGAAAACTTGAGGGCATGAACCTTGAGTAGGAAAAGCAGGTTTGGTTAAAGTTCATTTGTTATGTTGTTTAAAAAAAGAGAAGAAAAATCAAAAAAAAAAAAAAAATTCTAGTAGAGCATACATCTTCTCTCAAAAGGTTTGCCATACCGATCGGTACCATACCGGATGTACTATACTGAACCAATACATGATGGTACCATACCATACTGTGTACCAACACTATGATAGGATGGACCCCAAGATGGCAAACCTTACTCTAAAGCATGTATAAGGATCTTTGATTTGTTTAGTATTAGCAATTTGCAGATATACCTTTGTGATGTTAGTTTTGCACAATAAATTACTGGAAACTAAACAATATGCATGTTATATAGTGATTAGGATATGCATCTATGATGGCTTTTGATGCTAGATTTTTCCATGAATTAGTTAAAACTACTTTCTTTTTCTCAAAATAACATCTAAAGACTAGTATAATTAAGTTAATGTTTGTCTCTAAAAATTACATCAGCATACCTACATGCAAATTGCATATCTATCACTGAACTAATTATGCATTAGTGCACATCTGTCTGAAATGTCAGCATACTATCATGGAGTACCATGTAAAAACCTAGCTGGCAAGAGCACAATATGGAATCTTTATATCTTGCTTTGTTTGCACATGGTCAAGCAAAATCACATATAACAAAAAACTGAGTAACACTATAACATGGAAACAATTTGGACAATGTATTCATAACCATCTAAAGAATTAAATATATTTCTAGACATCAGCTAAAATGAGACCTGCAGTGCAACTCAAAGCACATTGTAAATATAAATTTAGGGGGAAAAAGAAAATCTAGCAGTAGGATAGATTCCAAATGCCAAGCGCCCCCTCCCCATCTGGTGGATGAAAATGGGGTTAAAATCATACCATTGGAAGTCCATCAATAGATGATAATGCCATATCAAATATCTTCCTTGCAAGATCAATATTCCCATAAGTGGCCTCACTTCGTGCATATACACCACAAAGTAACAGGTCCTGCACATAAGCAAATATATAGAATAAGGGGGAAAAGGTATAGCAACTCAGCGATAATTGATTGACTAGCCAGTTGCAATATGATTTGAAGATAGATTATGAACTCAATTCAAGACCTAACACACAACAAAAGGACATTTATAAGGTTGATATGCCCAAGTAATAGGTTACAAACCTAGCAAGATAGACAAAAAACTAAACAAGGTTTTAAATACCGATACCAAACTCCATCCCATTTTATCAAAGGCATGATACGGTACTGGTATGGTACCCGCACTGATGGTATGAACAAAAACTAATGGCATTAAGATGATAAAAAACCATCAATACCAATAGTACAGTTAGTAAAGTACCATCAATGCACACTAGTACAGCCATTACATGCCGGTATGAATGCTTTCAGCATCTCAACACCAGTACCAGTGCCAGTTTTGCATTAGAATTGTAGGTTACCTACGGTATAGTCCTGTTCTAGCAGTTTTTGGATCATGAACTAAATTGTCTTCTGGCACAAGGTTATGTAGCTCAATGATAAGAACTGAGCAAATATGTGGCATCTGAAAAGGCATGCTATACGTCAATCCACTAAATGATGCATAGAGAGTAAAAATATTAAGTGTCATGATGATTTAATGTACAAATGTTAAAGTTTCCAAAGACAAACTCCCGAGAATACCCGATAATATAAAAGACAAAAATGCTACACTATCCACATGCCAGTAAATTTAAAACAAAAATAGAGTGGAGTAAGCAAGCCCTCACATGAAAATAATAAAAGAAAGTAAAATTCTGGCACCAGACATTTTTAAATAAAAAAGGGCATAAGGATGACAAATGAGATTCTTGAAATGGGCAAATGCATTGACAATACAAAAAGTACATGCTACAATAGTATATTGATGAGATTCTTGATATGGGCAAATGCATTGACAATACAAAAATTACATGCTACAATACTATATTAAAAGTACCTGTCGATCTCTTTTTAATAGGCTTTTGGCTAAAGTACGTGATGGATTGACAGAAAAAGTTGAAGAACTTTCTTTAGACATAAACAATTCTTCAGCGCTGAGAACAGCTTCTTCCAACAGATGATTGCGTGGAAAAACATTAAGAAAAAGCAAAATTGTGTTTCGAAGGAACTTCATCATATTGGTTCGTCTAGATAAATCACTTGTGCTATGCAAAAGATGCTCCAATTTAGCATGAGCTTCAGTCTTATTCACTAGCCCAAATACAACTCTGAGATCTTCCAAAATAGAATCTGGTACAGTCTCTAAGCTAAGAATCTTTTCAGTCCAACTGGGTCTGTTTGTACATGCCCTGATAAAAAAGGCCACATAACCCCAATTAGAACCCTCAAAATTAATTATGCTGTTAATACTTCAAAATAACGTAAGCATTTATGGATAAAACATGTTAGGTAATTTGTACATCAAATCATTAAAGTTTGCAAATCTTGTCTAAATTTGTAAAAACCATAATAATATAGGCTGCTTATACATAAAACAATTTACAGACATGGAACAAAACTGGTGCAAAACCAAGTCAATTTGAGGTTTGGTTCCGCCAAGTCAAACTGGTCCAAACTGTGGAATTAGGTGGTTCCACTCTGTTTGGACCAGTTCAAGTTATTGGCCCTCCCTTTAGGTTTAAATAAAATTAAAATAATTTAAAAGAAAAAAAGAGGAGAAGGAGGAGGCACCCAAACGCCTTTCTCCTCCCTTTTCTGCTAAGAACATGAATAGAAGTGTGGGAAGTGAAAAAAATCAGGAAACAAAGGATTTTTAGTCGTTTAGAGCCCAAATCCAAGCCAACATCATGTATAATCCCCTTCCTTCCGCCTCTTCATTCTTTTTCTATGCCTAAAATAAACTGAAAATGGCAAAATAAGAGAAAATCATGAAAAAATTTTGTATTAAAGGTGATTTAAGCATTGAAAGAGAAACCATGATTTTTCATTGATCATGTAATTGTGTAGATTAAGAATATATTTCTGATTTAAAAAATAGTATTAAAAAATAAAGTTTGAAAATTGAAAAATAGGTATCATGTTTGGGGGTCTTACTTGCAGTCTCTTCCGGCCCATAAATTTTTTAAATTTGGGCATGGTTATGGTTGTCTGAACTTAAGCCCAAATCCAAGTACATTTCACAAGGGGTGACTAAGGCATACCTATGAGCAGAAAAAAATTATGTGTACTATCTCTATTAGGGTTCTGCATTAATCCAAGTTAAAGTTAATTTTATATATTTTATAACTGAATACTATTTTTTTAAATTAAAATAAATTAAAAATATATAAAGTTTAAAAAATAGAAAGTAATATTCCGAAAAATAGATAATTTAGAAGTATTTTTGCAAGTAATTCAGACATTTTTGCACTACAATATAAATTAAAAATTTTTAAGTGTTCAATAACTTAAAATTTTATAAATTCAACCAAAAAAACATGAAAACAAATAGCAATTTACCTGACTAATTGGGATATATTTTCTAGGACAACATGCATAGCTTTTACATTATTTTGTAAATTACCACATGTTAAGTAAAATTAAATTATAAAAGTCAGTAATATATGTAAAAATAGATAATATCTTTTATTTTAAAAGCATAGATTCATTTTATGTAGTTTGTGGTAATGGAGTTGGTCTATGTCATGTGGCCATCAAGCAACCATACTGATATAAAATAAAATAACATTAAAACAACCTTAAAATCAAATTATCAAGATCTCTAAACCTTAAAATAACCATAATGAAAAAGTGAAAAAACAAAAAAAAAATAGAAAATAGTGAACCGGCACCATACCATTACACTTCTACACACTAAGAGTCAGTATGATCTAATACCATACCATACAAATCTGGCACCAAATCAGTACGGTACTTGGTACCAAGAGTGTAAACCATTTGATAACCAAACCGTCTCATGTATAAAATCTTAGTTTCATCTTCCGACTCCTCTTTTAACCCCATAGACAAAAACAGAATGGAACCAAAATTAAAAGCTGGCCTCCACTGAAATTTGAAAAAAAAAAAATGAATAAAACATCTGGATGTGTGCACATCAGCCAGGATTAAACTGAAAAAAAAAAATTCCAACCAGCAATCACCATACATAATTTTTCAAGCTTGTTTGCATGAAAAAACCTAGACTCATGAAGTCCAAGCCAATCCTTATGGAATCACACTACATTAGCTTATTTAGATACTAAAAACTTTGACAGTATAAAATATTAATTTATGGTCTCCCAAGGTAAATAAGTTCTGCTACACAGCTTCGGTCATATAAGCATGTTTCAGACATTATACTACAGCTGTAACAAAAGCAAGCTAGTTTTGAAATTTACAACAACTGAAGACCAAAGTGGTCACGCACAAAGAAAAATTCTTATGCTTCTTTGTGGAATTAAAGTTGGACTGCAAATCACCCGACTCCAGTTTTTCATTAGATAGTGATGAGTCGGTACAACTAAATAACCAGCAACAAAATCCATTTGATGTTCCAAAACTGAGAGTTCCATTCCTGGTAAGCTTCAAGAAACAATAAATATAAAATGAAGTTCACATCAAAGCAACAATGTCATACCTGGTTCTGGGTGGTGCTATATATAATAATGACTAGAAAATTAATCATAAATAAAATTAAAATCATATAGCTATTCATATATGGATAACTAACCATTGAGAAATCTTGCCACCATAGAAATCAATGAACTGGCACACCAATGAGAAACGAGCCTCCTCTGAAGACAAAGAAAATATGTATTCGCTTACATCTTCAAACAAGATGACCCTTGAAAGTTGTTCATGGCCATCTTTGTCTGGATTATCATCCGGAGGAGATCTTGATTTTCCATCATCACCTTCAGAAATGTAAATCAATGATCAGAGGATGAAATGGTCAGATAAGTAATTAGGTCAAGCAGAATATATCAATAAAGGTCAGGCTAAACCAACCATGAAAAGGAAAGGTTCACCCATCCATGAAGAAAAGAGATAGACCCAAGTACCAGAATGTTCGCGGACAGGCATCCATTGCTCATGGTCCCTTGATAGCTCCTCCTCAGACCATCTATTCCAAGTCTTTGCATCTTTAACCTCACTATTCGGCTCAGCATCTACATTGATTCCAAGCTTCTTTAGTAATGTTTCTATATCATCTTCCAGTGGAGTGTCTTCAGTATCAGGGTTCTCTTCGATCTTTTCATCACCCAGAGAACTCTCCATTGAATTTTCCAGCTCTTTGCTTGTTCCAGTCTTTTTTGATGAAGGGTCAAACCAGCCAGTCCAGCCACCTTCTTCAGTTTCTTGAGGGATTTGTTCTGTAAAAATGTTCTTCCTGTTTAATTCTTCTTTTTCCAGCCACAGGGACCAGCCAAGTGCTCCATCCTCTCCAATTCTGGCACCATCACTATTCCAGAAGTGTTCAAAGAGTCTTTGTTTACTTTGTGAGCTAAGAAGTAGGGATGGGCAAAACAGACTGTACTCTATTTCAGCTTGAAACAATCCAGTTGCTAATTCTTGGTAGCCAGTTTGCCACCCAAACCTGCAAAGGCTTGCAAATATATCAACCAGACCAAGTTCTAGTTGAACCAAGGATGAATCCACTGATTGCAGACTATTAGTTTGACTACCCTGCAGAAGAAAATGTACAGAAGCCAAAAATGATGTGCGACTCACAAAGTTCAAAAATGAGAAACATAAAAAGTAGAAACAAATTACTCTCATAATCTTGTTTTCTTCCATGTAATCAAGATAAAAGTAAAGCAATGAAGAAAGCTAGACATCATCTTCCTCTCAACATCAAATAACACAAGCAAATCTTGCTGCAAGGATGCTAGAAGTACTATCACATATCAAAGTTGAAAGAGAACAAAAAAAAAAACATCTTAAGGAAAAAAAATAAAACCCTCTATTTGATAAAAAAAGATCTACTAACAAACATAATGAGCTTCATCATATCACGTGATGCATGCCACTGCATTATGAAGAGCATGCCATGAACAGCAGGCATTATACCATTAATTTTTGCCACAAATCTGCGCATCTTCATCTGTCTTTCCAATTTAAATAGGAACCATATATGCTTATTTATATATGCATGAGATACATTACTTAAAATCCATAAATTAATATATGCATAATTAAGTGCGCATTGCATTTGCAGATAGTTAATTGCACATTCATTCACATATACAAGATCATCTTAATAAGCTTGAAATAACACATGTTCAAGTAGATAATAAGTTACTTGAGTATATTTAAGCATGCTTGTATTAGATCCTCAGCACGCATATGACTGATGTAAATTAACGACAGCAAAACAAAATTTAAGATGACACACCAAATCTGCAGACTGATCTAAGGGTGGGTGCCTTCTAATGGATAATTGACAAAGAAGAGCAGTTTAAGTATCAAGTCTATTGATGATTAAATAAGGGATTGCAAGAATGTAATGGGAGAGAAAAAGACTTTAAAGTGGTAGCCCAGATAAAATATTTTTATTTCTAGGGATCTCACTCTCAAGATTTATTGACACACCATTTTATTACATATGCGCTCTCTCCTCTTATTCTCTCACGTGCACTCTTTCCTCTTGAGCACTTCTCAAAGAAAACTGATTTAAGCAGTGTAAGTAATGAAAAATGGAAATCTATTTATTAATTCACTTGATATTCCACAACTGAGGTCAACAGGCAATCGGCTAAATCAATTGCATATATGGGGTACCAAAACCATACAGCAAATGCACAAGGTTCAATAAACAGACATTCTAGTATTATTTCATTAATAATGACACATTCAAGAGTTTATACTATCTATTTATTATACCTACACACCCTATGACTCTCTCGAGATAGTTCTTAAGATAGAGAGAAACAAAAGGAATGTATAACTTATAATTTTATAACTGTTATCCCTTTTTATTGCATACACCCCCCTCATAACAAAGATTGTTTATTCCACAGCAGAGGAATGTGGCCATCAGCTTTCACTGTCATAAGGTAAAGTATATCCGAATGATAGCACTAGCAACAGTGGGCACCTCTTGAGGGTTAAATGGCATAGCATAGTCAAAATGACTTTAACTGCCCCCCCCCCCCCAACAACCTTTCTCTCATATACATATATAGCTAGATTTCGCTAGAGTCTAATGGATCTCCACTCAAACTCAGTCAGGTCTACATTGGACAATAGAGATCCCATATTGATGATCCGAGCTATTGGATGGGATCTACAACCTCTAAATTGCTTACATATCAAAAATCATGTGATTTGCATATGTTTTTGGATCACTTGATGCATAAACTAGGGGTCTCAAAATCACATGATTTTTTATACAAACAATTTAGAGATAATAGTTCACATCCAATAATTTGGATCATTCATATGAGATCCCTATCATCCAATATAGACTTGACTGGATTAGAGTGGAGATTCACTCAAGTGTAGTCCAATCCAGCTATATATATAAATAGCTGCCAATGACAACATGGCTAAGCAAACCTTATTACTGAACCCCGAGTACCACCAACAAAAAACATCAGAGTGCAGGCATAACTCCTTGACTCTATTAAGCATTATAATAGTATCATATACAACTTTCCCTTTAGAGTTCTATTAGAGAAGCAATCTTCTTCACGACATGTTCTCCCCAAAGTCAAGAAAAGATAAATTTTTGCAAGAAAAACTTGGGAAAGCTGGCAATGGGCCAAACTCAGATATTCTGCTTGATATATCAAAATTAAAGATTTTTGACAATTTGCTTGAACTTTAAAATAAATAAACTAACCCTTAAGGCATGAGGGCCAATTAACAGATGAACTGGAAACAACATATGATACCAGGTCACTGTCCGTGCATCAATGTAAACACACAGATATAGATTAATTGGTCAAATAACGAAGTGTGAAGTATTAAATAGGAAGCCTTGCAGACCTGCCAAGCTTTTCATGGCATGCAACAGTATAGATGTAGTTCATCATGCTTGTTGAACTTTGTTCATTGACAGCTACGAAAAGTTAGAAGTTCTATAAACTCATAATCCATAAACTAAAATATGATCAGCAGTAAGCTTTCAAATATGAAGATATGAACAAAATAACATAAACTGAAATCTAGCAGACTTGTTTTAAAGAAATGATTAAATGCAAAATATAGAACCTGCCTACAGAGCTTGCTGCAAGCTGAAGATATAGCCTGGATGGCATGAGCAAAGATTTTCCTGACTTCAGAAACCTTGAACCGGGAGAACTCTCCTTGGCAGAGAAGTAAAAACTCCTTCCACAGCTTACAACTATCAGAATGCTGCATCAGTATTTTCTCCCACTTTCCTATAAGAGCATCAGTACTATCTCTTCCCTGGTAAGACTTCAGAAGGCAAAGCAACAGTTCCTCATTATCTGGATTAAGCTCCACAGCCTTCTCTAATATACCGATCTTCTTCTCAAGAGTCTGCAAGCGAGCTGCTTTTTGAGGTTGAGTACTTGCGATTTTATCCTAGGTTTCAGGATGAAAATTAATTCTAGATCAGCCAATTACAGCTTGAAGAAAAAGCCAACACAAAGTAGCAAATAGAGTGAGAAATGTTTGAAATGTAGTTCAATCAGGTCACAACAGATTTCAAGAAGCTAAGCACATTCATAATAACACTAAGTAATATGAACTGCCAAAGAAGATGGAATAGATAGGTTTATAACATTTCTCTTTCTTCAGCCCTACATTTTTGACTCACATATGGACCAATATGTCAGTTACATACCTGAAATTCAGCAAAGGCTAACCAAACTTTTTCATCATGAGGAAATTCCCTGGACATTTTGTTCAACTCTCTCGTTCTTTGGATTAATTCATCTTCCCAAGACTCCTCAACCTCTCCCTTTGTTATTGAAACATTTTTAACAATTTCAGGAGAAGAATGCAGCTCTGCTAGAGGGATAAATTCTCCAGGAATCATTGAAGGTGTCTTCTCAACAATCTTCACATGCTTGAAACCCTTGTTTCGTTCCAAGGCAATATATTTCACTGAATAATATCGGCCTCCTGCTCTCACTTTACTGTCCAGTATATCAAGATCTCCATCTACATCCACACATGAGTTTGAAGGTTTCCAACAATAAAACAATTGCTCATTAATCCCAGAAAATTCTGTCCTATTCTGGAGCTTGTATCGTGCAACATCCATTCTGCAATTTTCGTTTTGCAATCAGGGAAGTCAAATTAACAATTAAAATGTTTGATCTCCTTGAACTTTTCTTGAACAAATTATACAAACTCAGGAATTTCACATTTTTCACTCAAAAAATAATGGTGGCATAGAAAAACTTAACCACAGAAGAACGATGCCATGAGTATACAAGGCAACACTGATGTTGAATGAACAAGAACAGCAAACTATGTGAATCAATGAATAAAGCAACACTCAGATGTATGAGTATGACAATTAGATGACTTTGACTCCCACCTCCAAATAAAGCATAATGCCAGTATAACGACAAACTAAATCCAACGATGTTAACAAGCATATGTAAAAGCAAATTTCAGTTTTCTATAAAGCCATTTAAAGTTGCAATCACAGTCATACATTCTGTTCTATAAGGAAGAGGAAGTGGTCTACAAAGAAATAAGAAAGAAGGTTGAGAAACCATTTAAAATGTTGATGATGACTCTACCTTGAGCAGAACATATGTTGAGTCCACTGCGAAAACAGGGAAAAAATGATCGCCTTCATTTTTTACATCTATACCCATACAAGTACATTATAGCAAATAGTACAGAGACCAAGCAACTTTTAAATGTAATACAATCAACAATAGGTCACGCTTGATACATTTTATAGATTGCAGAAGCCAAAGGTAAGGTGTTTAATGTCTCAAAGTGGCACAAATAAGCCTCGTTGTGCAAAATACAAGTTTTATGCATTGTCCTTTAAAAGAAACAATGTATTTTATACAATTCTCTTAAGGATCCGAGATTGCATTAACTTGCACATCTTTCACATCAAATATATCAAAAAGTACATCAGTTTGGTTTATTTGAATAAGTATATGACAAGCTCTAATTGTAGCAAAGTCATGGAAAAATAAATAAATGACATGCATGCATGCATGTATATGTATGTATATATGTATATGTATATATGTGTATATGTGTATATGTGTATGTGTGTGTGTGTGTGTGTGTGTGTGTGTGTCCATCTATATATATATACACGCCCCTGCTGGTTGTGGACAGAATGCCCAATATGCATGCCTTTAAACTATAAAAGGCATATGGTATGAAGGAACCTGGAATAAGAACAAGAACAATTTTCACTCTGAATATATAACTAATCAAGGATTCTTTAAGGCTTCCTGACTCAAATAGGAGTTATGGACTTAAAAATCCTCTGCAACTATAAAATTAATATAAATTTTCTTATTGAATATGATTCACTAATAGGATCGATAAGAATTCCTTTACAATGTATTAGCAGCTTCCTATAATTAATAAATCAGAAAAGGAAATTATAGGTAACATATTATTCAAATAATGGCAACAGCCAAACATTGTGAGCTATTAATCTAGACTTAACTTATGATACATTTGATGCTATAAAAGTTTCCCTATCTTCTAAAGCAAACCCCACTTCCATTTTGGAGACAGAGCAGAAGTCAAGGTTTGATCTTTAGTACACATTTGATATAAAACAGAGTAGCTGATGGGATCTAATCAATGGAAATTCTAGAATGTTTAACTGAAACAAGATACCACACCAGACATGATCTTGAGAAAACTTAATGATCTAGACCAATAACATGGACTCAGGTACATGTGTCTGGTGCAGATATGTTTGAGCATCAGATTCTTCCCACGTCTAAGAATTTCTTCTCATAGACTTGTATCCAAGTGTAAAACAAACAAAAATGTTCTAATTTTCTGGATAGGCTAAAATTAAGACTTTAAGGTAATGCAAACCAAGGACTCAAGTGATGTCCCATGGGACACCAGGGCAAGATGCCATTCCGAGTGTCGGGCAGAACCATCCTGCCATTGTGCTGGTATCCCGGTCAACATGTTTTAGGACATCCCCTATTCCCAGTGTCCGGACCGATAGGGACAGCAGCACGTCTCCTTCCATAGGAAAATCAGGACAACCCTATCCCACAAGACTTAAAACCTTGAAACAAACAAATCTTAGCATGTTAAATTGTTGAGTGATTGAGTACCCAATGCCAAGAGCTAATGAATTCTGGAAGAATATTACTAATAACACAGTATATCAAAGATATGACTCAGATATTAATGACCTTTAAATTAATGATTCTACCATTGCAATCCTTCCAGAATTGATGATGAGACATCTACTCAAGTGAGAGAGTTGATCGTGAGAAAAGTTTTCCTTCATTTGGACATCAACAAATTTCTTCGTGTATTTTTAATTAAAAATTCTGTTGTGTAATATGGATAGAATTATTATTTACTTTTAGTGGTAACATTATAATTTTGAGCACTGCCATGAGATAAGAGGCATTGGCAATTGATGCCTTCATTGACATCAAACAGATGCATTGTTTAAAAAAGAATGGTAAAGATCAAATAAATATGATTTGCAACATTAAGAACCACCACAGAAATCTGATGCATCGCTAAAATCTGAAGCATGTGGAGGCAACATTTTAGCGTATTAACTGCAATCATCTTTACCAAGAAAAGTGACATTGATTTAAGAGATTCAAAGAACAAATCTATAGGAGTTTGTTCTATTGAAATGTCTATCATCAAATAAACTGGAGAACAATCAGGACATTTTTTACCTCTGATATGTAATCGCTCTTCAATATGTCACATAGAATTCCAAGTTACATGTTCTTATTCATCTTGGAAATATTTCGAATTGCTGCAAACATAGACTTCTAAGTTTTGCATTCTCATTCATCTAAGGAAATATGTCAAAGTGCTGCAAGCATTGTTGTAACTCTTCCAATGCACCATTTAGTACCAGCACAATCATGTGATCAGCATAACCCTTAAAATTCAAAATTTATCTATGATGGAATCACAGCTTTCACTATTCAGATAAGACTTCATTCCGGAATGAAAAAAGAGTAAGCAACATAGTTATGCAAAAACAAAAATATGATGGGAAAGATGAAGAACTAAAAGCTCAATGAGATACTAAGAGACGGTTGGCAACCCTAAGACCCTGAAGGAATACTTATGAGAAGTCCAGCTCAAAATATGAGGGTCCACTGTGCAAACATAATTGTTGAAGTTTTTTGGTTAAATTATGGTGATGTTATGGTCATTGGAGTACATGTATTTAAAGTATTGTCCCTTATAATTGGCCTTAATAGTATATCAGTCCTAATTTCATAATCTCATGATGCAGTTCTTAAAGTCATTGGATGCATTATAGACATTTGATACTCTGGTCATCTAATGTGACAAAGTTTCTTTAGCACATCTGGATTACATGTGATAACAAGCAAATATTGGATTGATTTCTCTTTTCAAGTAGTACAGAAAATAATTTAAAGCAAAGTATCATATCTAAGTTTCTAACTAATATCAAAGCATCCATAAGGTCAGTCCAAGCTTTATTTTTGTTCTTTTTTAATACTTTGCCATCTTTTATATTTTAGGAAGACATTGGCATAGGCCACTCGGGCCCTTGCCACCTATTCCCTTACCATTTCCATGAATTGTGAATGGCTTTCACGTTAGATTTCGTTTTTTAAGTGTTGAGAACTATCCATTCACTTCAAGAGATACAAGGTGCAAACAGAAATTTTGAAGTTGATCTAAAGGTGTTCAAGTATGATCAAGCATGCAAAGAAGGCCTACAGATGAAATTATATATGATCCCTCATTGCCTCAACCTTGACAAGTTAGTTGTTCATGTACTTTCTAGACCAGATTTGGGTCAATTAATTCTATTATTGCATAAATTGTTAATTTCGGAAACCATGTGTCAAATATTTTATTAATTTTATTGAGCAAAATTGAATTCATTTTTTTAATTTGGACTAAATAACAATATTGATAGAAATTACTTAGTCAACACAAAGAACTAGTTACCATGATCAAACAAGTATAGAAGACATCCTAAGCAAAAATTTTGAAAAGTATATCTTCCATGATATTCTGTACCGGCCCGAACCAGCCGATACACCCCATACTGTACTGTGCCGTACCGATGGAAACTGATCCAGTTCATACCGGATTTTCAGAAAATGACATGAACTGGATCAAACCGGTCGGTTCGGTACGGTATCGGCCTGAACCGCCCTATAACGGACGGTTTGGTCCGGTTCGGTACGATTCAGGCCGTTTTAGTCCATTTCAGCTCGATTTTCTTTTTTTTTTGTTGTTGTTGTTTGGTGGGATTTTTTTGATTTTTTATATCCGGTACAGTACCATATCGTACTGTACCGGTGGCAATCGGCATGGATTCCAATACCGAGTCCGCGCGAACTTTGATATCTTCCATCTATTATGATTGATTGCAAATCCAAAGAATAACACTAATCTCATACTTCTCTTCCTAAATATTCTCTTTAAAAGAAAATTCAAACTCCATCAGAAAAAACTTCATCTAGCTCAAACACTAGTGAGAAACCAACCTTAATTATCCTATGCTCTTCCCAACGTACCTCAGCAACAATAGCTCACTCAAGCAATCATTACTTCCTATTCTTTGATCATTACCTCGTGCTTAAAACCATGACAAATGGCACCAGTATTATCATTCTCACTTATCTAGTCACCTCTTTCTACATGTCCAAATTTCTCATGACAGTATTTTTTTCAAATATATACAGAAACACTATCAAAATACCGTGGAATAACGGATGAATCCAACAAGAAGTGGACTGAGCCTTTTCACTGATTAGTTCTAAGGCCAAAAGCTTTCTTTAACAAACATTTCATTAGAAATTACTACCAGAACTGATATTACCTATAGGCCTGTTAGGCATTGTTGTCTTTTTTCTGTCTCTTCACAAATCAGGGAAACATCACAATGAATAATGTTGAAGATAGCATTTGCACGAAACTTCTGCTATCCCTTGCCTTTATTTTCACTCTTTTTTGAAAGCAATAATGCTTTGCTTCCTAAAGCTCTAAAGATTTTACAAAAAAAAAAAAAAAATTCTCATACATACCGTTTCATTTTTCCTCTTGGAATTTTGAAAAAAAAAAACAGAAACCGAGAGCAGTACCAAACGAGAGTTAAACAAAAGGAGTGTTTTAAAATCGATTTTCCACCAAACCATTTCAATCCTAAATGAAGGCAAAATCGAAGCTTTATATAAAGGAAAACATACCTATAGAGACTCCCAAAGGCCAAATTATCCCTATCCCCACGAAGATCGAAGTAGTAATCCTTGGCGGGCTTGGTGTCAGACCCAACCCAGGCTCGAACCCCCGACTTCCTCGAAGCGCCGTCATCCCACCCCTCCCCCTCCCTCCTCCTCCTCTTCTTCTTCCTCCTCCCTTCTTTGCGCTTCGACCGCCGATGCTCTTCCGACGAGGACGCCGAGGGCGAGGACGCCACCAGATCGTACGTCGGCAGCCGCTCCGAAGGGGCCGCCTCGGCGGCGGCCTCGTCCTCGGAGTCGGAGTCCTGCCGGAAGGAGGCGACGGCGGCGGCTCCGCCGGACCCCGTCAGGGAGGAGACGTCGAAGGTGAAGCTGGGGTTGGAGAGCCACTGCGGGGCAGTGGAGGAGCTTGGGGGAGGCAAAGAAGGGTTTGAGGAGAGGGGGAAGACCGGGAACAAGGAAGGGGTTGGGGAATTTGGTCGGGCTTCTTCTCCTCGGCCTCCTTCGTCTGTTCTTCCTTCCCTGTTCTTCTCGGCGTCGGGCTCCATGTCGGGTTTCGTTGCTTCGCTTGAGATGGCGATGGGATGAGGCGAGCCGCCCAGCCCCTTTTAGAAGGAGCTGTCGAGAAAGTAGAAATCACCGCTGAAGCCGCGGCTTGCTGTGCGCGACTCGGCAGCCGACCGCAGAAGCGAACCCGCAAACAGAGAGTTTTATCATATTACGAGAAAGTCGCATATGGCACGTGAATAGTGAACGTGAGAGAGGTATGCATTGCAAATCTTAAAAATATGGATTGTAAGAATTCATTTATTATCTTCTTTTATTTCTATATTGTATTTTAAATTTTTGTTTTTTTTTAAAGATTAAAAGTTTTTTTCTTATTTTGACTTGGATATCTCCAAAGGTTTAAGAAAATATAAAATTATTTATGTCATAGAAAGAAGTATATGTAGAAATTAAAAAAATAATATTTAAAGTTGGATATTTTTTTTCTTACATATTTAATGCATCATGCAGATCCGTAATCTACTTTATGAAAAATAAAAAAAAAAATTTCTCAATAAGAAAGCACAAGTCTAAGAGATAAAATATAAAATATAATACTTCTCATCTATCGCGATCTATCTATCATATAAAAAGATATTTCATGAGTTTACCTACTTTCTAAGGTTTGAAGAATGTGATAAGTTTTGCTACTTAAATTACTAACACAAAGAAAGTATGATTTTTTAGCAACTATAAATATGTTGTGCTCATGCATTACTATATTAATCTTAATCTTTTAATTTTAAAGTCCATCTATGCTACACTATTAGTAAAAGTTATTTCAATGAGTGAGAAAGAGCGACTTAGTGAGAGAGAAGTTAAGATTTTGCCCAACCCCTCCACAGGGAGGTTGTTGATGCTGGTAAGATCTCCCATGGACCTTGATCCGATGGCCTCTTTTAGAGTCTCATCCAATCGACCATCCAATACTTAGAGAAAGGATAAAGGAGTGGCTGAGCCACCCTCTCAGCTAGCCACAGATCATCCATCTGACTCAGGAAGGATCTAGTTTCAGGTCGTTCAAGGAAACCATCGCTTTCATTGAGAGATGGTGAGAGTTGTTGAGAAAGATATTCATGCACTTAAGGAGAAATTTATTGAGATTATGGTATTCATTGAGGTTGACTTGTAAAAAACTATAAAGAGATGCAAATCAGCAACAATTGGCGAGTTCTTTGAGCAAGGATTTCCAATTAAGTTTATATAACAAGAATTGAAGCTTTTGGTGAGCTATTGAAGGCGACTTCCAGATACTATCATTCTCTAAGGGCTTCTTTCTGTTTTATTTTCCTTCTGAAGATGTCCAGGTTAGGGTTATGGAAAGAGGACCTTGGTCTCTTGCAAGCCAACTTCTTGCTTTCAAAGCATGGCATCCTTTCAAACCAAGCAAGAACTCTAGTCCAAATGTTCATGTTTGGCTAAAAATGCTCAATCTTCCTCTGGATATTTGGGATAAAAATCTTATCATGAAAATAACTTCAAAAGTAGATAAATCAAAGATTTTAGATAACTGGACTGTTATGATAGCCAGATTGAGATTTGCCCATATTTGTGTGAATTTAGATCTTACTAAACCTCTCTGCCCAAAAAACTAGAGCCAAATTAAAGATGAAACAATGTGACAAGAATTTATTTACAAAGATTTACCTGATCTTTGTTATGGTTGTCATTTAGTCTTAATGACAAGATGTTATATGGACCTTGGATCAGAGCCTCTCAAGTGCAGGTGCCTTCAGATACTGCCAAATAGGGACGATGTTCTTCGATACTTCCAGAAGCATCAAAGCCCTCAAGCACTACTTGGCAATTTGTTCATAAAAGGTCTCCACAGAAGTGTCCACCTCAAGAAGATACATCTTCTGACACCTCATTTGCAACCCTTAAAGGATCTTGATTTGCCCCTTTAGTCAATCTAGAAACTTTGGATCCTTCAGACACTATGCTAATGGATATCCATTTCCTTCACTTGGAGATTAGCATACAAAAGGCAAAGCGGAATCTTCTCCAATTAAATCACCAAACTCTAATTGATCTTTTGGTTCTGAATCATCTCCTCAAACTAAGATCATAGTTTGTGAGAAGTAGCCAAATGGATCATCTCCCAACAAATTATCTTTGGCTTTGATTCTATACCCCAAGGGTCCTAGCAAGAAAGATATTTGGCAATCAGTGATCAACCCTAACCCTCATACTAGTTGGAGAGATCTACTAATGATGCCCCTATGCTTCATACTATGATCCTAGAGGTTAGATCCATTATTACTATCAAATCAACAGCTGCAACCAAAATCATATCATCTACCCCTATTTTATCTTCAAATCATCTGCATGAATCCTCTAGTATGGTGTATATTTCATCTTCCTTATCAACTTTACACCCAACATCAGATCGTAATATTTAATCTCATGATTCTATTTTTGACAAATTGCAATAAGTTTTGGAGTCTCATGGTCAACTTAAAGGGTCAATAGAAGAGTCGAAGCTACCTAGTGACAAAGGATAGCTTTCTTCTACCTCTCAATCTCAATGAAACTTATATGGAATTGCAAGGGTGCTGCTAAAGCATCCTTCGTAAGGTATTCTAACCTTTACTATTTTACTGCAACGTGGTTGGATGAAGGCTTCTTGTCTCGAATAGAATGTGTTATGACCCTAGATGGGATCGTTATACAATTCCTTGACAAGGTCTTTCTGGAGAAATCATAGTAATTAGAGAAAATATTTAAGGCAAATCAATTTTATCCACACTAATAGATAAGTTTATTTTAGTATTATTTCATCTCCTTCTTGCCCTCCTTGGATATTAGGAGTGGTCTATGCTAACACTAATAGAATTTGTCATAGGATGATTTGAAATTTGTTACCTAAGTGCTTAGCTTGGGCCATCCTATACTACTGGATGATTTCAATTTTCTTCTCTCTACCCAAGATAATAAGAGGTAAAACTTTTTGAGCTGATAGAGATGTAAAAGAATTTTGAGCTTTTGTTTCCTCTTCGAGCTTAATTGATCTTGGTCATCAGGGCCCTAGATTTATATAGTGTAATAATCAACAAGATTTAATATGGGTTTGGGAATGCCTTGACAGAGCTTTTTCTTCAAACAATTGGTTTGATCTCTATCTTGATACTCATGTTCAACACTTATTGCATTTTACTTCTGACTACTGTCCTATTTTGCTGACTATTATCATTGACCCTTATAGTATTATAACTTGTGAAAATTCTATAATGGGACTTAGACTGTCATTCGGAAGGCCTCGAAGGGTGCTTATCATCTTCCACCTAATCTGAGGGTATCCATACTCCTCTCTCAAGCCAAACACAAACTTCAACATTACAATCATTATCATATAGGCAACATTTTCTCATAAAGTCAGCTCTTTATATTAGCAAATTCTATCTCTTCAAACTATGAAAGTACAAACCGATACTCTCTTACATAGTGATTATATGCAACTAATGCGACTCTTAAGTGAGTATCACAAATTGCTGATTATTCAAGAAAACTTTTGAAGATAGAAGTCTAGAATTGTCTGGCTCTGGGAAGGGGATGCTAACATGAAATTCTTCCATCAAGCTACTATTATTAGGCATTGATGGAATAGAATTTTTGCTTTGAAATCCTGTCAAGGTCAATGGCTAGATGGAGAAGCAGCTGTCCACATGGAACTGCTCACTTATTTTCAAAGCAATGGGAGTTTTGTCATCAATTTTAGGATATCTAGTTGCCCCTACTTTCCCTACTTCAACTACTATCACTTATGAACAAAATTAAACTCTTGTTACCCCTATCACTGAGGAGGAAATCAGTTAGGCCTACTTACTTTGAATACTGACAAAGCTCTAGAATCTAATAGTTTTTCAATCTCCTTTTGGGATTACTAGTATGTAATTCATAAAGAGATAGTTCAGGGTGTTCTCTATTTCCTTTAATCTTTAAAAATGACTTGACTTGGAAGCAATTCTTGGTTGCTTTAATCCCTAAAGTATCTGACCCTATTCATGCTTCTGATTTTAGGCCAATTAGCCTCTACAATACAATTTACAAGTTGGTTGCTAATATACTCCTTCGTTGCCTCAAGCTTGTAATGCCATATCTTATTTACAAGTTGGTAGCTAGAGTATCATAAAAAATATTCTTTTCTTCAGGAGCTTATGCACTCTCTTCATCTTGCACCCTTATCGCATACCCTTTTAATGGTCAAAGTTAATATGGAAAAGGTTTTTTATGGGATCCAGTGGCCTTATTTGGAAAGTGTTCTTTAGCATTTTGGCTTTGATAATCAATTCATTCATTGGATCTTAGTTTGTGTTAAACATCCTTAATTCTCTTTGCTTGTAAATGGCCAATCAACTTATTAATTTCTCACTTACTCTGGCCTTCGCCAAGGGTGCTTCTCTCTCCGCTCTTTTTTATTATGTGTTCAAAAATGCTATCTTTTTTTTTGCAAGGGGCTATTCATACTGGTCTTCTTAGAGCTTATCAACCTGTAGCTCAGGAGCCTATTGTCTCTTATGTCTTCTTTGCTGATGATCGTATTCTCCTAGCCGAAGCTACTACTTAAGATGCTTTATTCCTTAAGCTAGTTTTGGAAGCATATTACCACTATTTGGGCCAACAAATTAATATCTCCAAATCCTATCTCATTTATAGCCCCTCCATCACACCTGAGATCAAGTGTTTTATCTCTTCTATTTTTCATATGCCTTAGAAACCAAATGTTTGAAGGTATCTTGGAGTTCATATTTTTGTCTCTAAGCTTTATACCATAAACTTTGCTTTTCTCATTGATAAAATTCTTACAAAGCTTGCAGAGTGTGATAAGTGACATATTTTTATATTTATTATAGGTATTTTTGATATTTTATAGTGCTAACATCTTCTAAAAAATCTAATTTCATAAATAAATTAATTTTTTTATAAAAATAAATAATTTTAAAAAATATAAAATTAGAGCATATTTATGAAAAATAGATGTCAATTTAATTGAGCAATTTTAAGTACTAAAATGATGAAGAATTATTGAGTAATTTAATACATAATTTTTTCTATTTTTCAGAAATAAATTGAAGTAAAAATCAAGCTAAAATATCCTAAAAATTAATTTTTATAGCCTTCGGTGTATGATGGACCGACCGCTCGATCCACAGATTCGATGGCATGGTCCATCGAAATAGTTCATGATGTTTGGCTCAGTCACGGTGAACGAAGCATTTTCGCACGAACGAATGGTGGAGATCGCTCTAGATACGTGATCGGACGGTTGAGGTTAGTTGTTTCATATCTAACGGTGGTGGCCCACTACAAATGCACGATCCGATGGTCTAAATTAATCTCGAACTAGATCCAACAGTCCACATTCATTGTCAGTTGAAAACTAATCAGAAGAAGAATTTCTATGCACGATCCAATGGCTAGAAATCCATCCGAAGTCGATCTAACAGCTGACGCATTTTCAACTGAGAATAGGAGATAAAAAGTGCTGATCAATGGTCCAGATTTCATTCGATATGCGATCGGATGGTCAGCATCATTTTTGACTGTGATAAGGATTTGATCTATATTTTTTGGGCTGATCTGGGTGGTCCAACAAAGATCTGACAGTCAAAATTAATTCATACGGATATTATACGATTTTTAAGGATTTTAGGACTCTTTTACTATAAAAAAAAATAAAAATTCATTTATAAATAGGGGGTCCAAAAATAAGAGTGAAAAGGAGAAAAAAATTAGTAGAAACATGAGAAAAAAATTAGAAGTCCGGAAATAAGAGTAAAGAGGAGAAAAAAATCAGTAGAATATGAGAAAAAATTAGAGAAAAAAATTAGGGAGGTTTAGGGATCCAAGAACAGAAAATAGAGGCAGCAGTAAGCATCGAAAGAGAAAGAACAGGAGCGAAAGCAGAATAAAATTTTTATTTTATTATTTTAGATCCTAAAAAAGAGAGAATATGGAGCTAGAGATCTTAATGCGTGGCTAAATCCTTCAACCTAGGAATACGATGAAGCTTGTAAATGAATTTTTATTTTCTTTCTTGTATTTAATTTTCATATAATAAAATTATACTTTTATTTTATATCTTTTTATTATGAGTATTGATCTAGCCTACATGGCCTAAACTATCCATTGATGTGCCATAATCCCTAGATATGGTACGTGCCTAGGAGAGATAGATCGTGGTATGTTAGATTAAATCTTATATCTTGTAATTGAATTTAGATAGTTTATACTCTAATAGGATGAGCCGTGATCTACTGATACAGTTTGTTCTCCTTAGAGATAAGCTAGACTAATATCCTAATCATAAAAATTAATATTGCAACATAAAAAAAAAATAAATCTAATTTGCATGGTGGATTTGAAATTTCTGAGTTATCTCTCTAATTTATTTTCTTTCAATAAATTAATTTAATTTACAATTGAATTCTTGCTATTTTATTTTTTTTTAATCTTTCTACAATCAATTCTCTTTCATTTTTTTTCAAAAAAAAAAATAATCCCCTAGATCCTCATGAAAATGATCCTAACTCATCCTATCTATAAAGTTTAAGTTGGTTTTTATTCTTGACCGCCTACGACAGCGATCAAATTTTGATGCCATTGTCGGAGATCTAGGCATAATTATTTTTTTATTAAAATTTTTTTTATCTTATTCTTAGTTTCTTTTTATTTGCTTTCTAACTTGCTTAGTTCTTAGTCAAACTTACTTTCTTCCAAAAAAAAATCTCTACATTGACACCTCATAATCTACTTAGAAAATTAGATACTTAATCACAAAATATAAAAGTGAAACAAATCAATTTACTCTTGACTAACTACCAAATCTGACCACCTTTTCTTCTTGCATTACATAATTTCATAAAACATCTTAAGCGTACAAATCCTAAATAAGATAAGATAAAGATTTCATCACCCTTTCTTGACCCACAAACCATCATCCTGCATACTACATTGACCTAAATCTTAACCTAAAATCAATTAGACGTTGGCCCCTAAGGAGACTCGAGCTCAATGGGACAAGAAATCCTAAGAGTTGGATCGGGTTAGGATTAGTCAGTTTGACTGATGTCAAGAAAAGTGATTCAAAAATTATTCCTGAAAGAAGGTGGTTATTTAATTGGTTCCATTCGCTTATCTGACCAACTCAGTTGGTGTCTAAGAAAAGTAATGGGGAGACCCACCAACCTTACACTTACCTGATCAGTTGAGTAGCTAGTCTTTTACCTAGAGTGCTCAAAGCAACCTTGGCAGTTAGGAGCTGTCTAGATCTAGAGTTATCCTTAGCTAGGATTGACTGCATAACTTGATTACAACCTACAACTATTAACCCTAATTAAAAACTCTTCTCTATCATCTCTCGATTTAGAACTTCTTAAGCTCTCATCTTTAGAATTCTCTTCTCATCTATCTCTCTTTCTTTTTTTAAAAAAAAATTATAAAAATAACTAAAAATTTTCAAATTTCTTCTTGGACAAGAATATCTGGTCAATTAGTGAGAATATATTCAAATTTTGCATCGAGTCCAGTAGACTTTAAGCCCACCATGGGTGAACCCGAACATGAACCTCGGTTCTTAAAGACCTTTGCTACCCAATTGGATCAGCCCAATCCTCATGTATCTAACTGCCACAAACTAATGCCAATTTTAAAATTAAACCCCAGATCATAAACATACTTCCCAAATTCACTGGAATTGAGGATGCATACATTTTTATGAGAAAATTTGAGGAAGTATGCACCACGATGCGGCTTCAACAGCTCACTGAGGATGCTGTAAAACTTAGGTTGATCAATTCCCTCAAAGATAGTACCAAAATATAGTTATACAGTCTTCCTAACCAATCCATAGCATCATGGGAGGATTTTGTTAAAGTGTTCCTAAAAAAAATTTTCTAGACCATAAAACTGTCAAATTTAGGAATAAAATTAATCAATTTTATCAATTACTCGGTGAGTCTTTTTTGGAAGTGCTTTGATCATTTTAAGAACCTTTTGAGTCAATGCCCACATCATGGAATAGAAACTTGGAGGTTGTGCTCAATCATTTATGAAAGATTAGACTCAAACTCTAGAACCATGTTAGAATCAATGTGTCAGTGTCAATTCATGAACAAAGAACCTATAGAAGCCTGACAATTTTTAGAGGACCTAACAGAAAAGAGCCTACAATAGGAAATTATTAGGGAACCCGATAGACTCACATCTTCAAGAGGAGGTGTATATCAAGTTCAACCTTTCTAGCTGAAGAGGCTTTAATCCGTAGGATAGAGACCCTAGAACTCAAGGAACACACCCAAGTGAACCAAGTTGCAACATCCACTTGCAATGGATGTAATGCCACAGACCACACAATGAAAGGATGTCCTTTTTTGATGGATCCAATGAGAACGAAGTAGCACAGGTGAGCACAGCTTATCAAAGACCCACAAATGATCTTTACGCACCAACGTACAATCCAGGATGGAGGAATCACCCTAATTTTTTTGGTTACAAGGGTCGAACTCAAATAGACTTGCCTTCACTTAGTCCAACCTCAGATTCACTCAATCATCAAATAACTCACCAGATTTTAGTAATGATCAAAGGCTTAACTCGCTAGAAAAGAGTCTAGAAATCCTAGCAAAATCGACTGTTAACACCAACACTACACTAAACAACTTTATGCAGATCACGAGCCAGCTTTTAACTTCCAACACTCAGGCTATTGTCCGTTTAAAGATACAGTTAGGTCAATTAGCTATGGCTGTGAGTGAAAGGAAAAAAGATAAACTACAAGTCAACTCGAGGCTAATCCTAGGACTCAGAACAATCAAGGACCATAATAAGGAGCCCAATCGATCAATTAAATGCAATTCATACCTTAAGGTCTGAAAAATAAATAGACAACTTTGTCGGTACAGCTGAAGATCAAGATGACCCATTGTCTAAACCATCTCATGAGCAAGTGATCGATTAGATCGAGTTTAAGGAGCCAGATAAGTCTAAGGAGTCAACAGAGATTAACAAACTACTCAAGCCACTTGTATAATTCATCTCAAGATTTAAGCAAGTCAAGACATCACCCATCAATTATGTAGCTCTTTTTCAAATAGATTTAGGTCTAACAGATATTCAGCCCATATGGATCAAATCTTAGAGATATTAAATAATGAAAGTAAATATCCCTCTACTAGACATGATCCAACAAGTTTCCACATACGTCAAATTTTCAAAGACCTATGCACAAAGAAGAAGATCATCAATATTTTCAAAAAAGCCTTCTTGGTGGCCAGTATGAGCTCATATCTGTCGAGCTACATGTCTGTTAAGTACAAAGATACAGTACAAAGATCCAGGTCTCCGATAATCTTTTGTGTCATTGAAAAAACTATCATTAATAAGACCTTATTAGACTTAGGGGCTAGTGTGAACATCTTACCATATTTGGTCTATGAAAAATTGGGGATAGAAGAATTAAAACCTATAAAAATCACATTACAATTGGTAGATTGATCAGTGAGGGTCCCCAAAGGAGTTATAGAGGATGTGTTAATCAAGATCGACAATTTTATTTATCCTATGGATTTTATGATCTTCGAGACTGAACCAGTATCTAATCCAAAAGGTCACATCCCAGTAATCTTAGGAAGATCATTCTTAGCAACCACTAACATCCTAATCAATTATCGCAATGGACTCATGCAACTCTCATTTGAAAATATGACCATTGATCTTAATATTTTCAATCTTGAAAATAAAAGAGACCAATTTGTTGATGTAAACCTGATCCATGATGAGATCTATGAGATCATTGATCTAGGAGAAGAAGATTTTGACTGTAATCTCTGGTCAGGCTAAGAATTTGAAATAGCTTATAAATTTTTTTATCTAGTGATCAGAGAGTTCATCCATAATGACAACCACCTGTTGAATCACTTATGAGGATGATAAACCAATACACAAGTTATCGATTGAGGAAGCACCAAAAACTAGAACTCAAAACACTCCCTTAGCATCTCAAATATGCATATCTAGGTCCATCAAAAATTCTACCCATAATTATCGCATCAGACTTAGATCAAATCTAAGAGAAGAAACTTTTAACTGTCCTCAAAAGAATAAGGAAGCCATAGGCTGGACCATAGCTGACATCAAAGGGATCAGCCCTTCAATTATCCAACATCGAATTCATTTAGGAGAGGAAGCCAAGCCAATTGAGACCCCCAAAGGAGACTTAACCCAGCTATGAAGGAGGTAGTGAAGAAAAAGATTCTCAAGTTACTAGACAATAAAATTATGTACCCCATTTCAGATAGTTTATGGTTAGCCCAATTCAAGTAGTGCCTAAAAAGTCAGAGATAACAGTGGTCCAAAATAAAGCAAATGAGTTAGTACCGACTAGAGTCCAAACTGGATGGAGAGTCTATATTGATTATAGAAAATCAAATGCCGCCACAAGAAAAGACCATTTTCTCCTACCATTCATTGATCAAATGTTGGAAAGGTTAGCCGGACATGAGTTCTATTATTTTCTTGATGATATTCTGGCTATAACCAGATTTTTATAGCACTAGAGGACCAAGAGAAGATCATATTTACCTGTTCATTTGGAATTTTTGCCTATAGATACATACCCTTTGGTTTATGTAATGCTCTATCTACTTTTCAAAGGTGCATGGTCAGCATCTTTTCTGATATGATCGAGAGATTTCTAAAAATATTCATGGATGATTTTTTCATCTTTGGCTCCACCTTCTCCAAGTGCCTACATTACCTAAGACTGGTCTTAAAAATGTATAAGGAGAAACACTTAGTGCTTAATTAAAAAAAATATCAATTCATGGTCAAAGAAGGCATAGTACTTGGCCATGTTATCTCAAAGAAGGAAATTGAAGTGAATAAAGTCAAAGTATATTTGATTGCAAATCTTTCACCACCCAAATCAGTCAAAAAAATTCGCTCATTCTTAGGACATGCTGGCTTCTATAGGAGGTTCATAAAAAATTTTAGCAAAATAGCTCGACCACTGACCAATCTTCTTGTCAAAGACGTCAAATTTGATTTCACTTCTGAGTGTCTCGATTTTTTTTGAGTATCTTAAAAAGGCATTGACATCCGCACCCATCATTCACCCATCGATTGGATTCAACCCTTCGAACTCATGTGTGATGCATCAGATCATGCCATCGAAGTCATTTTAGGATAAAGAATTGATAAGTTGCCATAAGTTATTTACTATGCCAGTAGGATCCTTAATGATGCACAGCTTAACTACTCAACCACTGAAAAAAGTTTTTGACTATCGTCTTTGCCCTCAAAAGTTTAGATCTTATTTGGTTAGGTCACATGTCATTGTATACACTGATCACTCAGCTATTAGACATCTCTTGACAAAAAAAGATGCAAAAGCATGCTTGATTCGATAATTTTACTTCTTCAAAAATTTGATCTAGAAATTAGGGATAAGAAAGGAACCAAAAATATAGTGACTGATCACTTATCTCGATTGACTAATGCATCTCTAACGAACCATCAATAGAAGAGTCTTTTCCTGATTAATAACTCATGTCCGTGATCACAGAATCATGGTACATTGATATTGTCAATTACTTAGTCACTGGTAGGATTCTCTCTTACTGGACCACTCAGAACAAACACAAATTCTTTACCCAAGTAAAATATTTTATTTGGGATGATCTATATCTGTTTAAATAATATCATGATCAAATTATTAGAAGATGCATCTCAACCATGAGATCAAAAGTATCTTATCTTTTTGTCATGACCAAGCCTACGGTGGCCACTTTGGATCCAAAAAAATACCACAAAAGTTCTCCAATATGGATTCTATTAGCCCAATTTGTTTAAGGATGCATATGAGTATTGTAAAAGCTGCACTAGATGTGAACAGTAGGACGGATCACAAAAAGAGACATGATGCCATTAAATCCAATCTTATTATTGAGATTTTTGATGTGTGGGGTATCGATTTCATGGGACCATTTCCAAACTCTTTCGAGAATGAATATATCTTAGTGGCTATCGATTATGTATCTAAATGAGTAGAAGCTATACTGTGTAAATCGAATGATAGCAAAATTATTATCAAATTTTTTTAAAAAAATTTCTGTCTCATTTTGGAATCCCTAAAGCCATTATAAGTATCAGAAAATATATTTTTGCAATTAATTCTTTACAATCCTGATGAAAAAATATCACATCACCCATAAATTGGCCACACCCTATCACTCTCAGACTAGTGGACAAGTTGAAGTTTCTAATTATCAAATCAAACAAATCCTAGGAAGACTGTGAGCACCAATAGAAAAATTGGTTATTAAGTTAATGGATGCTCTTTGGGCATATCGCACTGTCTTCAAAACCAACTTAGGAATGTCATCTTATAGGCTTGTGTTTGGTAAAGCATGTCACTTGCCACTAGAGCTTGAACATAAGACTATGTGGGCTATCAAAAAGTTGAACATAGATTTAGACGAGGCTGGACAACATAGGAAGCTACAAATTAATGAACTTGAGAAAATCAGGATGAGGCATACGATAATACTAAGATATACATAGAACAAATTAAGGTATTTCATGATCGAGCAATCTTTAGAAAATTATTTCATCTGATCAAAAAGTTTTTTGTATAACTTTAGGCTACATTTATTTCTTAAAAAACTTAGATCTAGATAGACAGGACCCTATATAGTAAAAGAAATTTTCTCTCATGGGCTGTAGAGATCAAAAATTCAAGCAATGTGCTACTTTTAAAGTAAATAGACAATGATTGAAATCATTCTTGGAGTTGCCTACTGAAATTGAAGAGTGTTGCTCCAAGAATTGATTTTGATGATCGCAAACCATTTGAGAGGACTACTAATGTGTTTCTTATCTTTGGAGAATATTCTTGTATTGTTTCAGACAGTCTAAAAGATTGAGTTTGAAAAGCTTCATCAAGTGGGCCAAAGTTAAAGTTTCTACAAGTTGGAGAAGTTTTCGAGGCTTTTTGAGAGTGTCCAATTGATTTGAAGCTATTTGAGAGGTTTGAAAGTATTCTGATAAGTTTCAAACCTTCAATGTATGAAAAATTAGATTGCAACAAAATAGAACGACCCATCTGGGTCATCCATTTTCATTGAGTAATCGGTACGCACTGTTTTACTTGTGGTACGCAGTGGAAAGATCCACTTGGGACGACCTCTGAGATCCTGAGATCAAAACAGAAAGTCTGATTTTCAGACTGACCAAATGAGGTATCCCATGGAACTTCTCAGTCATAGTGCGATGACTCATTCTGGATGAGTTCGTAATGGCTAGTTTTCAATCATTTTTGGTGTATTTAATGCACATTAAACACTCTCCAATGGCTTTAAACCAACTTTAAGACAATCTCAAGGGTAAATGATGACTATAAATACTCTCTTGAAGTAAAAAATTATAAGTTTTGCAAGATTCAAGTTCACATTCGAGAAAAGCTCCAACAAGCCCTAAAGAGAAGAAAAGAAGTATTTAATCACTTCACCAACACTCTCCAGCCACAATCAAGTGTGCAATTTATTGAGGATATTTAACAAAAGTTTTTCTCCTTAAGTATTATATTTCTATTGCATTTATTATGTTTATTTAAGGGAATATTGTGCTAAATTTTCTGTACCCTATTTTTCTCATATTGTATTTGGGTTTTTGAATTTTGAGAGGATTTCAAAACTCGAATAGATTGATCCGAACCTGAAATGGAGTGTTGAAGATTGGTTTGTATCCAAAAAATAAATATTTTGCTTGGATAGCAAGGGTCGGAGGTATCCGACGTGTTGTATTCTTGAAATCTATTTAGTAGATTGAATTCTCAAGTAGAGACATGGGGAGTGGATGTAGGTGCAAGATTGGCACCAACCACTATAAATTTTTGATGTTTGTTGTACTTACATCTCTTTACTTGCTCTTTTGTTCAATACTTATTTATCTTTATTTATGTTTGATTTATTTTTATTGCAAATCAACTCATTCTACTCATCACCTTAGCACATTATTTAAGTGTACTAATTAAAAAATTTTAAAAAGATCCAATTCACCCCCCTCTTGGGCTCCATATCTGGACAACAAGTGGTATCAGAGCTGATGCTCTAGCCCTTACTTGATTTAACTATCAAGAGTCAAAGATCAATGACAGTCTAATTTGGACATCCCTAGCCGAGGGCAATTCACAAACCGACCTTCACTTTTCAATGGGTCAAACTACACCTATTGAAAAGTTTGGATAAAAATTTTTATTCAAATACTTAATTATGATATGTGGAGTATCATAGTAAATAGACCACATACACCCACTAAATTGATTGATGGTGTGTCTCTCCCTAAGTCGGAAGGTGAATGGGATGAATTTGATAAGAAAATGACTCAGCTCAATGCTAAAGTCATGAATATTTTATATTGTACTCTAGATGTAAATAAATTTAATCATATTTCTACATGAATTCTGCTAAAAAAATTTGAGATAGGTTAGAAGTCACACATGAAGGCACAAACCAAGTAAAAGAGTCAAAGATAAATATGTTTGTGCATAACTATGAATTGTTTAAAATAAAATCTGAAGAGTCAATAACTCAAATGTTCATCCATTTCACTGACATATAAATGGTTTAAAAAGTCTTGGTAAATATTATTTAACAGTGATCTTGTGAGAAAAGTACTCAGATCCTTACCAAGATCGTGGGAGGCAAAGATCACTGCAATCAAGAAGCCAAAGATTTAAATATTCTATCATTGGAGGAGCTTTTTGGATCCCTCATGACTCACAAACTGACCATGAAGCAACACTCTGAGGAGAAAATAAGAAGAAAGAAGACTATTGCTCTCAAGTAGATAGTTCAGGAAGAAGAAGATGCAGAAAAATTAGACAATAGCGAGGAAGATGAAGATTTGGCCCTGATCATCAAAAATTTAGACGCTTCATAAGGAGAAAGAGATAAGAGATCAAGAGAAGACCACCATCTAAGGGGGAGTCGAGTAAAGAAAAAGAAAAAAATCAGTCCATCATTTGTTATGAGTGCAAGAAGCGGGTCACTTCAGATCAAAATGCCCCTAGCTCAAAAAAGTCAAAAGAAGTTTCAGTAGAAAAAAACTATGATGGCTACATGGAGCGACAGTGATGACTCCACCACAGATGAAAAATCTCATGAAGAAGCCAATCTGTGCCTTATGGCACATGAAAATGAGGTATCCCTCGAAACTTAAAATGAATTTACTTATGATGAACTGCTAGAAGCTTTTCATGAACTTTTAGATGATATAAAAGAATTAAAATAAAAATAAAAATTTAAAATTAAAAATTAAGTATTAGTTAAAGAAAAAGAAGAAGTTGATAATAAAAATAAAGAATTAGAACTAAAGAATCAGTCCCTATTAAAAGTAAAAGATAAATTTTCAAGCCAAAACGAAAATCTTGTAAAAGAAAATCAAAAACTAAAGGAAGAGATAACCAAGTTAAAACCTATAGTTGATAGATTTATATTAAGTTCAACAAACTTCAGATGATCATTGATAGTCAAAAAGCTGTATATGATAAAGCTAGACTTGACTATAACACTCTTAGAAAATAAAAATTTTTGAAAAATATTTTTATCAATGCATCTATAAAAAATTATCAAATATTACTTATTTTAAATGTGGTAAAGTAGGGCATAAACTTATTCATGTTTATCAAATAAAGTTGATGATAGAAATATTAAAAAAATATAGATTCTAAAAGAACCATTGTGACTAACCCCAAAGGACCAAGTTAGCTTGGGTACCTAAGGTTAAAACTTAATTTCATGTGTGCAGGTGTGTCTTGCATCCCAAGCAACAAAATAGAAGTGGTATCTTGATAGTGGATGCTCAAGATACATGACTGATGATGAATCACAATTCATCACATTGGAAGCCAAGAATGGAAGGATGGTCACCTTTGGAGATAATGACAAAGGAAAGATCATCGATATTGTAAAATTGGTATCACCCCTTCACTTGTATTGAAAATGTATTATTTGTAGATGGTCTTAAGTATAATCTTTTAAGTATTAGTCAATTATGTGATAAGATTACAAAGTAGTTTTTGAATCATCTATATGCATTGTAACTAGTCCCTCTATTGTTAGCACTAGATTCATTGAACATAGGCATGGTAATGTATACATAGTTGATTTGATAATCTATCCTTACAAAATATGCAATATCTTGTGGTCATGAATGCTAAAATTAATGAGACTAGTTGGCTTTGGCACCATAGACTGACACATATTAGTATGCACACACTTTCTAAAATCATTAAAAAAGATTTGATTTTTGATTTATCAAAAATTAATTTTGACAAAGATAAAATTTGTAATGCATGTCAATTAGGTAAACAAACAAGAGCTTTCTTTAAATCTAAGAACATTGTTTCAACTTCTAAACCTTTAGAACTCTTACATATGGATTTATTTGGTCCTACGAGGATAACAAATCTAGGAGCAAAAAGATATGATTTCGTAATTATTGATGATTTTTGTATTTTACTTAGATTTTATTTTTAGCTTTTAAGGATAAAATATTTTCAGCATTCTCTAAATTTTTTCGAAAGATTTCGAATGAAAAAGATTTATCAATTATTTCTATACGAAGTGACCATGGCATTGAATTTGAAAACAAAGATTTTGAAAAATTTGTGATGAAAAGGATATAATCATAACTTCTCAGCATCTAGAACACCACAAAAAATAAATTGAAAGAAAAAATAGAACTCTAGAAAAAATGGTCCGAACCATGCTATGTGAAAGCAAACTCCCAAAATATTTTTGAACAGAGGCAATTAACATAGCATGTTACATTTTAAATCATGCTTTAATAAGATCTATTTTAAAGAAAATACCTTATGAATTATGAAAGGTAAAAAATTTAATATAGGTTATTTTTATATTTTTAATTGTCGATATTTTGTTTTGAATAATGATAAAGATAGCTTAGATAAATTTGATGCTAAATCTGATGAAGCTATCTTTCTTGACTATTCACTTCTAACAAAGCTTTTAGAGTATTTAATGAAAGAACACTAGTAGTGAAAGAGTCAATTCATGTAATTTTTGATAAAACTAATGATCTTCCATCAGAAAGAGAGAAAGTACCGATGATGCAGGTATCATAGAAGATGGAATGAAAGAGTTCACCCTTAATGACTCAATTGAGCGAAACAAGATCAATTGGATGAAAAACATGATGATGAAAGTATCAATGATCAGAACATTCAAGAACAACCTCAGGACATAGATAATCTTTTAAGAGAATGGAGGTATTCCACAATCATCTCAAAGAATTAATAATTAGTGATCCGACTCAAGGAGTAAGAACTAGATTCTCACTTAAAATGTTTGTAATTATGTAACTTTTTTTCATATCTAGAACCTACAACAATAGATGAAGCTGAAAAAGATCATAACTAGATAATTGCCATGTAAGAAGAGCTAAACTAATTTGAAAGAAACAATGTATGGACACTAGTTGCTAGACCTAAAAATCATCCCATAATAGAAACTAAATGGGTATATAAGAATAAATTAGATGAAGATGAAAATGTAATAAGAAACAAAGCAAGATTAGTTGCTAAAGGATACAATCAATAAGAAAAAATTGATTTTGATGAAATATTTGCTCCTGTTTCTAGACTTGAAGCCATAACAATGCTACTTGCTTTTGCTTATTTTATGAACTTTAAATAATTTCAAATGGATGTTAAGAGTGCTTTTCTAAATAGTTATATTATTGAAGAAGTATATATAGAACAATCTCCAGGTTTTGAAAGTCATAAATTTTTAGATCATGTATTTAAGTTAAACAAAATATTATATGGTTTAAAACAAGCTCCTAGGGCTTAGTATAAAAAATTAAATAATTTTTATTAGAAAATAATTTTTCAAGAGGAAAAGTTGATACAATTTATTTATAAAAAGAAAAGATAAAGAAATTCTAGTTATATAGATATATGTTGATGACATTATATTTAGATCTACTAATGAAGATTTGTGTCAAAAGTTTGCTAAGCTCATGCAGAGGAGTTCGAGATGAGCATGATGGGAGAACTTACTTTCTTTCTCAAACTCCAGATTAAGCAAATGAAGGAAGGGTTTCTATCATCCAAAGTAAGTACACAAGAGAACTATTAAAGAAATTTGGAATGAAAGCTCAAAAATTGTAAGTACATCTATGACCCCTTTCTGTAAATTAGAAAAAGATGAGTATAGTAAAAATATTGATTTAAAGCTCTATAGAGACATGATAGGCTCTTTATTGTATCTTACTGCAGTAAACCTGATATAATATTCAGTGTATGATGTGTGCTAGATATCAGTCAAATCTTAAGGAATCTCATTTAAATACTGTTAAGAGAATTTTTAGATATTTAAAGAAACACAAAATCTAGATTTGGTTCTTAAAACAATCTTCTATGGATCTAATAGGTTACTCAGATGTAAACTTTGCTGGATGTAAACTAGATAGAAAAAGTACTAGTGAAACTTGTCAATTTCTAGGAGTAAACCTAATCTCTTGGTTTAGCAAGAAGTAAAATTTGTAGCATTATCTACGTCGAGGCTGAATACATTGCAGTCGGAAGTTGCTGTGCTCAAATCCTATAGATTAAGCAACAACTCATAGATTTTGGTATTGAACTTAAAAATATCTCCATAAGATGTGATAATACTCATGCCATCAATTTGATCAAAAATTCAATCCAACACTCTAGGTCAAAACACATTAAAATTAGACATCATTTTATAAGAGAACATATTCAAAATAATGATATAACACTTGAATACATAAATTCTGAAAAATAACTAGCTGATATTTTCACCAAAGCACTAAATAAAAATAAATTTATGAAATTAGAAGGGAATTGAGCATCTTAGACCCTTCTGCTTGATTTTCAATTTCACTCTCAAAATTTTTCTAAAATTTTTTGACATCATTATCTTAATTTTGAGAGCCATCTATCTTTTTTGAGATTTTTTTAAGATACTTAAAAATTATTAGTGCTATTCAGATATCTTTTCAATTTTTTTTGTTAAAATACTCAATCAAAAATTATATTAAAATTTATCTGAACTTCTCATGATCATCTCAACTCGATATGACCCATTTTAATTTTTTTTTCTCTTAAATTTTTCTCTATTTTTAAATATTTTCTCATCGTCTGAACCTTTTCTGGATGGGACGACCCATGTGGGACGTCCAGTTGATCAGACAAATGGATTTCATGTGAACCGATCTGTTTAAATTTTTTTATTGAAATACCCAATCAAAAATTATATCAAAATTTATCTGGACTTCTCGTGATCATCTCAACTCGATATGACCCATTTTAAATTTTTTTTCTTAAATTTTTTCTATTTTTAATTTTTTTCTCATCGTCTGGATCTTTTCTGGATGGGATGATCCATGTGGGATGTCTCAATTAATCGGGCAAACGATTTCATGTGAACCGATCCGTTTAAATTTCTCTCTTAAAATTTAAGTGGGGCGACTCAATTACTGTGCTTCTCCTTCTCTTCTAGTCTCATACTAAAATTCTTCTCCAACTCTCCACCAACCACAATCCCATAAATCCATCCCATTAACTGTCCAAAATCTTGGATCTCCATCTCAAACCCTAGAGCAAATTCTCTTTCTCGACATACCCTCTTGCTCTCCATCAAAATCTCAAGCCTAACTTATAGAATCCATGACAATCAACCTGAAACCCTCTTCGCCTCTTCATTTCCGTCCATCTTTCATCCCTCTCTACCCTCTTGACCGATTTTTCTCCTCTCTTTGGGACAATGGCCCCTAAAATGAGGTTGCCGCAGAGAAGGAAGTCGGTTAGATCTTTGGAGGCTGAAAAATGGAGGAAGAAGGCAGTACAAGAGCCAACCCAAGCATCTCCACCGGTTACTTCAAGTAAGATTCCTCTATCTGTAAGAAGGTTACTTTGGGAAGAAATATAGATTTTAAGTTTTTGAGGTATGATGATTTTTCAATTGGAGAAAAATTAATTAAGTAAGAATAAAAATTTTTCTTAAGTTTGTCTGAGCCGGTTTATATTGATTTGATCAAGAAATTTTATTCAAATTTGGTTTTCTCTGATGGTGTTTTGAGGTCTGATGTAAAGGAAGTCCAAATTATTTTGAATGTACCTAGGCTAGGTAGACTCTTTCAGATGCCTTATGAGAGTAGTTGCCTAGATGAGCTACCCAAAAAGAAAATTGAACTTAGGACTATCTTTGGAAGAGAGGATGTAGAAGGATTTCTAAAAATTGAAGCCAAAGATCTGAGTGTGGAAATAAGGTTGCTCCACCACATGGTGTCTAGGATTTTCTTCTCCAGAGGAGGAAGATATGATTTGATGACTGATAGGAATATTTGCTTGATGCACCATATTTTTTTGAGACTCCCCTGAACCTACCTTTCTTGATGATCGATGCCATGAGGGAGGCTTTGAATAGATCCAAGGCTCTTTTGCCATATGGCATGGCTCTCACTGTGATTTTTAGAGAGTTTGGAGGAGGAGGAGATTGTTTGTAAACTATCATACACTGACACCTACAACAATCACTCCCTTCGGCACATGGGTTTGTCAGAGTTGATGGCCGTTGGCCAAGGGCCATGCAGCTACAGTTGAGGAGGAGAAGCATGCTGAGGGAGAGGTCCATCTTCACTTTGCCCAGACAGAGTCCAGTTGATCATCCTGTACCGGAGCCTGAGGCAGGACCCTTAGTCAGAGTACCCCCATCGAGTCGTACCGTGCCATCTTTTAGTTTAGGGGAGGATGAGATGGGACTTTGGTGAGAGAGTGGCAGGCATTCTATCTATTAGCAGCAGCAATTTTAGGATCAGTTTCTTCAGCAGTCTCACCAGTTTTAGCAGCAGATCCTCCAACTGGTGCAGCAGCAGCAGCATCGCCAGGCTCCATCGAGTTTTTTCTCTGATCCTTCCTCGGATTTTTCTGTCGTGCCACACATATCTTCATTGATGGAGCTCTTGTCTAATCTGAGTACTAGACTAGAGAGTGTGGAGAGCTCCTTACTCAGGTTCAGTAGCAAAATTTTTGATATTAAGAGGGAGATCAGACGGATTTTAGTTTCTCTATCGGGAGGAGCGAGCACTTCGACCACCGCTTTACCTCAGCTAGATGATTTAGCTCGAGAGATAGAGAGACCCCACAGCCAGCTTCGTTCTTCTCTTAACAGATTTAGATAGACATCAGAGACTCTAGAGACTTCGTATCTACTGATTTAGATGGGCTCTGACTTACAGTGAGGGAGATCTTGTCCCAGCTTGATGCCATTAGGACTTAGCTTCAGTCTAGGCCCTCCGCATCTAGTGAGCCAGTCTTTGTTCAGCCCATTGCTTTTCGTTCTCTGGCATCTTCCTCTCGAACTAGATCTTTCAGTCGAGGATGAGGCTGATCATGTCTCACCTATCTTGATCTCGTGCTCATGTCCAGTCTCACTGATTTCATCATTTTATATTAGGTTACTTAGTTATATTTTGTAGATTGGATGTATGGGAGCTTTATGCTCATGGACATATATTATGACTCTTGTAATCTCTCTTTTTTTGTAATTAATGAATGAGGTTATTATCATGGCTCACTTCTTTTTTCTTGGATGAATGAATGAATGAATGACTGTTATATTTGAATGCATGCACTATTACTCTGATACCTGACATAGAATCATGAAAAATCTTACTCCCTTTAGTTCATTTTTTTGATGATGTCAAAAAGAAAAAAAAATAGTGTATTATCTATCTGAATTTTTTAAATTTAAATACTCTTTTAAATTTTTTGCTTTGGTACAGTATTTTGCACTGATACGCCTATGATATGCCTATTTTTTCTCTGATACATCTGTTTTTATCTTCAGTTTGATACTTTTTGAAAAATACTCTGATATATCTATTTTTTTTAAGTCTCTGATATTTCTGATAATTTTATTTTTATATGAATACCAAAATACCTTAATATATTCATTTTTATTTTACAAAATACTCCAAATTCTTCTCTTTTAATTCTTAGTTTCATCCTTGCTTTGATATCAAAATGAGAAAAAAAGGAAAGAAACATTCTTTTCATATTTATTGCTCTGATATTAAAAACAAGGAAGAGAAGAACAAAATTCTTTTATGAACCATCTCTGCTTCAATAAAAAAAATTTTACAAATTGAACACTCTTTATATAAAAAAGGAGGAGATCTTTTTCAAAATGGTCAAAATAATTATTTTTATCTGCTTCATACAAGAATGGAGAGAATTTTAACTGATTAAGAATAATCTTTAGAAAAACTCTGATACCCTCACAAATGAGTTTTAGCAAAATATATTAAAATATTAAAATTATTAAAAATATGTATCTCATGATTTTTTCTGTCTAATCTTTGGCATATTCCTATAAGTGCTTCACAAACTCGAATTTTTTGAGCTTTAAGGACTTATTTTATGAACACTCAAATATTTTGTCATCATCAAAAAGAGGAGATTGTTGCTCCAAGAATTAATTTTAATGATCGCAAATTATTTGAAGGGACTACTAATGTATTTCTTGTCTTTGGAGAATATTCTTGTGTTGTTTCAGGTAGTCCAAAAGATTGGGTTTGAAAAGCTTCATCAAGTATGCCAAAGTTGAAGTTTCTACAAGTTGGAGAAGTTTTTGAGGTTTTTAAGAGTGTCCAATTGATTTGAAGCCATTTGAAAGTATTTGAAAGTATTCTGGTAAGTTTCAAACTTTAAATGCATAAAAATTAGTTGCAATAAAATGGGACAACCCATCTGGGTCATCCCTTTTCATTGAGTAGCCGGCATACACTGTTTTGATTGTGGCACGTAGTGGGACGACCCACTTGGGACAACCTCTGAGACTTGAGATCAAAACAGAAAGTTTGATTTTCAGACTGGCCAAATGAGGCATCCCATGGGACTTTCCAGTCACAGTGGACAACTCATATGGGACGATCCATTCTGGACGAGTTCACAACGGTTAGTTTTTAGTTCATTTTTGATCATTTAATACGCATTAAATACTCCAATGGCTTTAAACCAACTCTAAGACATTCTCCATGGTAAATGATGACTATTAATTTCTCTTGAAGTGAAAAATTATAAGTTTTGTAAGCATTCAAGTTCACATCATGAAAAGCTCAAACAAGCCCTAAAGAGAAGAAAAGAAGCATTTAATCACTTCACCACCACTCTCCAGCTGCAATCAAGTGTGCAATTCATTGAGGTGTTTAGCAAAAGCTTCTTCTCCTTAAGTATTATATTTTTATTACATTTATTTATTTATTTAAGGAATATTGTGCTAAATTTTTTGTATCATATTTTTCTCATACTGTATTTGGATTTTTGAGTTTTAGAGGGATTCAAAACTCGGATAGGTTGATCCGAACTTGAAATGGAGTATTGAGGATGATTTGTATCCAACAAATAAGTTTCTTACTTGGATAGCAAGGATCGGAGGCGTTCGACGTGTTGTATTCTTGAAATCCGTTTAGTGGATTGAATTTTTAAGTAAAGACTTGGAGAGTAGATATAGGTACAAGATTGGCATCGAACCACTATAAATTCTTAAGATTTATCGTGCTTGTATCTCTTTACTTGCTCTTTGTATTCGATATTTATTTATCTCTCATTTGTGTTTGATTTCATCTTTATTGTAAATCATCTCATTCCACTCATCACTTTAGCATATTATTTAAGTGCACTAATTAAGAAAATTTTAAAAAAACTCAGTTCACCCACCTCCTCTTGGGCTCCATATCTGGGCAACAAGGAGGAGGCCATGATTCTCCATGAGCCTATTTATATTGATTGATTCTGTATCACGGGTTCAGTCCAGCTGAAAACTTGAAACTTAGCACTTTTTAGGAGGCAACCCAATTTTTTTTACTTCATTTTAACTGATCTTTCTTTTTTTAGAAATAATGGACCGCTCTATGTGGAAGCATCTATCAATAAATGTGATCTATCTGAAGATGATAGACTTAGCACTTTCTAAGAGGCAACCCAGTTTCAGCTTTTGCTTTTGTTTTCTTTGTATTTTGTTTAGGTTAATCGAGTCTTACTTCATATCTTTTATGAAAATTTGAGAATAATATTGACTAAGTTGGGAGGAGAATCAATTTTGAAAAGACTTATAGATCAAGTAACATCTCTCCTTTTTCTTCTTTTATATGCACCCTTCATTTTTCTTACTCTATTGAGGACAATGTCAATTAAGTTGGGAGGAGAGAATAATAAAAATTAAAAAATTTTTAAGTCTTCAAGTAAGTTAGTATTTAATATTTAAGTACCTAATTATACTTAAGAATCGAGTTAAACCAAGCATTTTTAAAAAGAAAATTGATGTGCAGATCAGAGAGTTTATGAGATATTGAGGGATCAAGTATTAAAAGAACTCAATAAAGAGTTAAGTTTAAAACTTAAACATTTTTTTTAGCATCTTTAAATTTTTCTACCAGCATCAAAGAAGAGTTTACTTCTCATGAACTTGTGTAGAATAACTATACATTTCTTCATATATATATAAAAGAAAAAAATTTTCAAGTACTTTATGCTGAGTAACCGGGCTTTTTTACCTGAACAAGCATTGAGTTTCGCATCAAAAGGTACGGAGGACAAAGAAACTTTATTGTAAAGCTGATTTTAACTCGTAGCCTATTTGATTCGAGCAAGTAAATCCGAGGAGTATTCTATACCTAGTGCTCTAAAACCATCTGGTTCAGAGTTATTGGCTAAAAACTCGCTATATGGATCAAACAGAAAGCTTAAGGGATTAAGGCATTCAATAGTGGTATAATATTAAAAAAAATAATAATAATAAATGAAGACGGAAGTAACAATATACTTATCCATATGAAGGTTAATGATTTGGAGATAAACATAAGGATAATTTAAAAAAAAATTTAAAAAAAGTTTAGTATTCTTGGCTTAACTCTCATATTGATTAGTATTAATGCTCCAATGACATACCTCACTCATGCTTTACTAACATCAATGGCCCTTTATAAAATTATTTGGTGAACTTCAAAATTTAAGTTAAACGATACTTAGCACTAACTTCTTTCTTTACTCGAGGACGAGCAAAATTCAAGTTAGGAGGTATGATAAGTGATATATTTTTATATTTATTATAAGTATTTTTGATATTTTATGATGCTAACATTTCTAAAAGACTTAATTTCATAAATAAATTAGATTTCTTATAAAAATAAATAATTTTAAAAAATATAAAATTAAAGTATATTTATGAAAAATAGATGTCAATTTAATTGAATAATTTTAAGTACAAAAATGATAAAAAATTATTGAGTAATTTAATACATATTTTTTTTATTTTTTAAGAATAAATCAAGCGAAAATCAAGCCAAAATATCCTAAAAATTAATTTTTATAGTTTCGGTGCATGGTGGACCGACTGCTCAATCCATAGATTTGATAGCGTGGTCCATTGGAATAGTTCGTGGCATTTGGCGTGGTCTACGGCGAGTGGAAGCATTTTCACACGAACAAATGACGGAGATCGCTCCAAATATGTGATCGGATGGTTGAGGTTACGTTGTTCCATATCTAGCGGTGGTAGCCCACTACAAATACACAATCCGACGGTCCAAATTAATCCCAAACTAGATCAAACGGTCCACATTTGTTGTCGGTTGAAAATTAATTAGAAGAAGGATTTCTATGCGCGATCCAACAGCCAAAAATTCATCCGAAGTCCGATCCAATGGCTGACGCTGTTTCCAACTGAGAATAGGAGATAAAAGGCATTGATCAACGGCCCAGATTCCATCTGATACATGATCAGACGGTCGGCATCATTCTCGACTATGATAAAGATTTGATCTATATTTTTTAGGCTGATTTGAGCGGTCCAACAAAGATCCGACTGTCAAAATTAATTCATACGGGTATTATTCGATTTCTAAGGTTTTAGGACTCCTTTTGCTACTAGAAAAAGGTGAAAAATTCATCTATAAATAGGAGGTCCGGAATAAGAGGGAAGGAGAAAAAAATCAGTAGAAATGTGAGAAAAAAATTAGAGAGTTCGAAAATAAGAGTAAAGAGGAAAAAAAATTAGTAAAAACATGAGAAAAAATTAGAGAAAATAATTAGGGAGGTTTGAGGATCAAGAGCAGAAAATAGAGGTAGCAGCAAGCATCGAGAGAGAGAATAAGAGCGAAAGTAGAATAAAATTTTTATTTTATTATTTTGGATCTCGAAAAAGGGGAGAGTATGGAGCTAGAGATCTTGATGCGTGGCTAAATCTCTTCAACCCAGAAATACGATGAAGCTTGTAAATAGATTTTTATTTTTTTTATATTTAATTTTTACGTAATAGAATTATACTTTTATTTCATATCTTTTATTTTGAGGTATTGATCTAGCCTACACGGCCTAAACCATCCACTGACGTACTGTGATCCCTAGATACGGTACGTACCTAGGAGAGATAGATCGTGGTATATTAGATTAAATCTTATATTTTATAATTGAATTTAGATAGTTTATACTCTAATAGAATGAGTCATGATCTACTGATATAGTCTGTTTTCCTTAGAGATAAGCTAGACTATATCCTAATCACAAGAATTAATATTGTAATATAAAAATAAATAAATAAATCTAATTTGCATGGTGGATTCAAAATTCTTTGGTTATCTCTCTGACTTATTTTTTTTCAACAAATTAATTTATATTTATAATTAAATTCTTGCTATTTTATTCTTTCTTTAATCCTTTTACAATCAATTCTCTTTTATTTCTTCTTTTTCTTCTTAAAAAAAAAAATCATCCTAGATCTCTGTAGAAACGATCCCAACTCACCCTATCTATAAAATTCGAGGTAGTTTTTATTCTTGACTGCCTAAGACAGTGATCAGGGTGGAAGTAGTGAGCTTTCTTATTTACAAGACATCTTACTCTCATTCAATCTGTTCTTACGATATATCTCTTTGTATAATATCTTCTATTCCTATTCCTCTTACTGTGATCAATTCATAGAATATGAGTTCAAGGCTTTTCTTTGGGGTCATGCTCACCAATGTAAATTTCATCCCATTGCTTGGGACACGACCTATACCTTTAAGGCTAAGGGAGGATTTGGATTATGGCCTCTCAAGCTCACTCAACAGATTTTATTATCAAAACTAGCTGCAAATTTGGCTTTGCAACCCCAATCTTTGTGGATTCAGTTTGTCTCCTCAAAATATAGATTTTTAGGCTCTTGGTTGACTTCGGAAGTCAGCCCATTGCTCTCCCATCTGGCAAAAATTTTGTACTATAGGGAAAAAGATCCAATATCAATTTATGTGGCTTATCTTAAATGGGCAATCTATTAATATCTAGATTAACCCTTGGCTTACACCCATCTCTTTATCATAATGGCATTATTTGTCTAATGCAACAATTGATCTTCAAAACTATTCGATGGCACAATTTATTGCTCCTGATCACACCTGGGATCGTATTGCTCTTGCTCGGGTCTTTAATGTTGACATGATGACCATCATTCTTTCATTCTTCTTTGCCTCTAGTGCAAGAAGACTAGTCTGATCAAATAGGTTGGGCTCATTCTCAGTCTTCAACTATTAACTCTAGAGATATTTTATCAGTTTTTCAATTTGAGTCCAACATCCAACACTCTCATAATTTTACGTAGATCTAGAGCCTTTTGGTTCCTATGCACATCAAATGTTTCTACTAGGAATCACAATGGTTTTGTTTACCTTGTAATATCTTTTAACATCTAGAGGCATTCTTCCAAGTACCCTTACAGCTTGTGACTTGTGCCAAGATATCCAACAAGACTATGAACACTCTATTATTACTTGTGCTTATGTCCAAGAGTGTTGGTTAGCTCTGGCCCATCTTGTCATAATTTTCATCCTCCCTCTATCAGCTTTGCTTGATTTCCTCACCAATGCTTACGTGGGGAGGCCGATGAAAGCTGTAACTGCCTATATGGCTACTCTTATTCGGGATGCCTGCAATAGGCATCTCTCTCAAAATGTTTACACTACTTCGGATAACTTGCTGTGATTATCTACCTCTTTCTATCAATGCCAATTTTTCTATCTTTCAATTGCTAACATCGAGTCAAAAAATTAGGATACCTCTATGCTGATCTTAGTTCTCCTTGACTTCCAACCTAATTATTGGGTACCCCCTTCCTTTGGGGTGTTGGTAGTTAACTTTAATGGTACCATCTAGAAGTATGAAGCTACTGCTGGTTTTTGTTGGATACATGTCCTAAGAGCCAGATTGGCCGACACTTGTAAAATATTCTTAGGGTACAACTTATAAATTGACTTTGATATTAATAAAATTAGATTATTTTTATTCACATTATATGTAATAGTGTCTGTAAATCATCCATTAGATTAATGGTAAGATAACATATATTCTCAAGAGTTGAGAATTTGAGACGTGCTAATCTTAGTTAACTCATAAATTGCTTTCGATCGTAAGATCATCACAGAGATGGTGATCAATTCGAAAATTGATGTATGATCATTTTTTTTGAATAGATGAGTCTTGAATTTATAGTATAAAACATCGGAGTAAAAGTACAGATGCTTGTTAAGAACAAGAGTACTGAGCATGACTATTTACGAACAGTCACAAGAAAATCTACTTTCTCATCACTGACATGTTCATACCTACGGATTTGTATTTAGTTTTTTAACCTAAGATGCATCAGCCATTCACCTTGAGGGTGCTGTAGTTTGACTACACCATAACTCGATCTCTTAGTCATATAGAGCCTTGAGATGTATGTTGGATGCAGTATATTCATTGTAAGAATTGGGTTACACCAAGATGGGATCTATCGACCTCGACAGAGGAAGAGTAGTTCTATATAGATTATGAGATTAAGTGCAAAAGTCCATGACCATGACAATATGAAAGATAGAAAAGAATTTTTATTAGATTTCACATCAAACTCGAATCAATTGATTCTATCATATGACAGTGACAAGGTTTGACAAGTTAATCTTGACCTCGATCCTGTCGAAACTCACGATAGAAGAATCGAATCATACGGTAACTATATCTAAAGGTTCATTCTTCAGTTCTGTTGGATTGCCACTACATACTACTAGGTGTTCTTGATAAATTATGGGATCAATTATAATTATTTCGATAATCAATAATTCTAATTGGATGAATTAGAAAGAGTTCTGATCCATCGAAAAGAGTTTCAATGATGTTGGTGATAGAGATCATAACATATCTCACTATCAGACAGAATGAGACCTATGGGTCACACAAACAAGGGTATTGATCTAGAATTGCACAATTGGGCTAAGTGTAGTATGATTGCATTAGGATCAATTGAGTCCTAGCTTTAGGTTCAAGGACACCATGCTGGCACATGGTTAAACCCATTTTTTTCTACTTGATTAGGGTCCTTTAAATAGGATTTAATCAAATTTGATGCAAGCTCAAATTGGGATTCCACATGTTGGTTCACTTGGGTTCGAATTTGACCTAATTAGATTAGATTTATGGGAGTGTCAAATGTTGGTACCACCTAATGTTATTCGACCAAGAAGAGGGGCACACCCACATGGATTAGATCCATGTGTGTGTCACCCAAATCAGATAAGGGAGGGGAGAGAAATGGATAAGAACGAGATGGTTTCTTTTGAATTCGAATTCAAATTCGAATTCAAGTTTGATTTCAAGTTCGAATTCAAATTGTTTGAATTCGAATTTGAGAATTTATTTTTAGGGGTGATAACAACTAGATAGGATCTGATTTTGGTCGACCAAAATGGAGAGGATAAGGTGGTTGGGTGGTTGTTTGGAATTTGTTTGATTAAGTTGTATTTAAAGGCTGCATTGTTACTCGATTTGAACCTAGTTCTAATCTGAACATTCACCATGCCTCCTCTCCAATTCTTCATACCATCTCCCTTCCTCCCTCTGACCTCTAAGCTTCTTCCACATCTAAGGGTGTTGGACAAGCCATCTGATTGTTTGAAAAGTCGAAGATCATCAGTTCTATGTGAAGAGACGAAAAGATGCAATCGGAGGCTGATCGGAATGCTACCGGAGATCAGATCGAAGGCAGACCAAAGAGCTTGCAAATCCATCTAGGAGTAGATGGATTGAAGAAGGAGAAAGTATCCCAGATCAGATTTGAGTGGATATCTATAGAGGTTAGACACGTGTGCGGCTTAACAGCGAACCTCGAATTCATTGATCATCAGATTGCAGTGTTCTTCTACCAATGGATAGTGATGAGATCACCTCTTACCTTTATTGCATGTTGACTTTATATTTAATATATGCTTTATTTATCTGATTTAGATATATGCATGGTGTGTCGGATCGGCAAAAATTTTTGAAATTTCGCTGCCTCTGATCCGATCTGATTCGGTGCGCCAACCGATCCTTCAACTGGTATCAATGTCAGATTGTTCTGATCATAGATTTAAATCGGATCATATCAGATTCAGGTGTGATCTAAAGAGTGATAAGATTTGAAAATATTTAGATTAGATTTGAATTTAGTATATTTAGTTAGATCCAAAATTGTTTTAGATTAAAATTCAGCATGCTTTAGACTAGATCTTTTTGATATATATAATATGTGCATAGATTTAGTTTATTATCTGAGTAGCCAAGTACTCAAAAAAGATTTATCACCATGCCGTTCGATCATAAGAGGAAGCATGGATTAATCCCTTTCTTGTCCAATCGATGGGTTCTTTTATGACATATAAGGATGCCATGTGATTACATCGCATGAAGAAGAATAGTGAAAAGAAATTTATATTTGATACATGTTTAGATTTTATTCCTAATTTGCATATTTGATATGCATTTTGATATGTTTTGGGATCAAAAATTATATATGTGATATATATTTGGTTTGTAGAATTTAGATCTAAAATTTAATTTCTGCAAAATTTTAGATCCAAAATCATAAGATCAAAATCTAAAATTTTATGAAACCTTGAACCTACTACTGGCACACCTATTAAGTTGACTCAGTTCTTGTTGAGTCGACTCAGTGTCCTAGTGGGTCGGCTTAGTTTGTGACTGAGTCAACTAAGTTGACAGGTAGAGGCCAGCAAGTTACTGTTTGTCACAGGTTAGTTGGCTCAACCTTGTGATTGAGCCGACTCACTGTACTGAGTTGGCTCAAGTCCAGGATGAGTTGACTCGATTCTATGAACATAAACTTTTGTATATGATACAATGCAATATGATCTAAATTATTTAGACATAAGACCCATGGACTTAATTGAGAATTAAGAAATGAAATTAAACAGATCTAAAAATTTAGAATTTCAAGATCTAAGTCAATTTCATAATACATGGGTTCAGGTTGTGGGTAGTTCAGTTGAGTCTAGTTTGAATGGTTGATCAAATCAAATCAAATATTGGGTAGAAAGAGATCAAATGTGCTCATGATCAATCCAAGTAGTTGTAAGTTTGATCAGATCGATTAACAGCCACATATTATCGATCAACTTAAGACCTAATTCGACTCAGTGGTTCGAGCCTGGGTCAATAGGCTAATCTGATCAATTCTAATCAACCAATTTAGTGTCTAAGATAAGTACATAGTTGGTGGTTTAGTAATTGATTCCGTTGTCTGATCCGATCAATTCGTTGGTGTCTAAAAAAAGCAACAGGGGGACCCTCACATATCTTCACTTACCTATCTATTTTGGGAGATTAATTTTTGCATTAGGTTAACTTGTTGAACTCGAGCTAGCCCATCTTACTAGATTAGTTATAACCATTATAACTAATTAAGGAAGAGACCTGAATCAAATCTTTCTAATAAAATATTAAGTCTAGCAGTCTTCTACCATTATAGTTGTGTGGGCCCTTTTCGAGGTTGATTGTTCTCAACTGGATACAGTGGTTCAGTTGCATCAAAAGATGCAATGATGCTATTAGGCATGAGATGCTGCGGGATCGAGATGGGGTTGGGCTCAATATTTCGGACACGGTGAGAGTCCCAATGATGGCTCAATTTCGTGCAAATGGTGGGTCTGACTTAATTAAGGAATGGGCCAATATTTCAGGCACGGTGCGGCTTCACGAATTAGAGATCGAAGGTGACTGCATTATATTTGAAAAAATATTAGATAAGAGTTGTCTACTTATCAATTGATCCATCATCAATAACTGTTAGGTGAGATGGTGAGTCAATCGGTGAGACCGCAGCATCTACTAAAAACCTTTAATCATGGAGGTTTTCGTATGTCTACTCGAGGAGTGTGGGGATCCAAGTAAAATAGTAGAAGATCTAATTTATTTTTAAAATAAAATCTCTAAAATAAATTGGTTAAGTTAATTATAATATCTAACTAGAAACTTTGACTCTCTACAGGAATAATGTCTGCTTTAATCTCCTAATCAAAATCTTAAAAATCAATAGGTTGATCGGACCAAATTTTAAGTATTGGCTCCATAACTTAAAAATTATTTTGAGTTTCAAAAAATTAGCCTATGTCCTTGACTAGGACCTTCCCCCTCTACCAGCCAGTCTGACAGCTGATCAGAGAGTATATTATAAGAAGTAGTTGGACGATGACAATAAGATTAAATGCTACATGTTGGCATCAATGTCTAATGAATTGCAGCACCAACATGAGGATATGAGGACTGCCAGGCAAATGCTAGTTCACCTACAAGAGTTGTATGATGAACAAAGTCACACAGCTCACTATGAAGTGTCCAAGCGATTCTTCAAAGTGAAGATGCATAATGGGCAGTCAGTCCACGATAATTGTTTGACAATGATCAAGGACCTCGAAGAGCTTGAGAAGCTCGAGATGTTTATGGATAAAGACTTGCAGGTTGATCTGTTTTCATGGTCCTTGACTGATTCATATGGATAGTTTATTGTAAACTTCTACATGACTAAGATCCAGTGCACCATTTATGAGTTGGTTAATTTGTTAGTCACTATCGAGGAAATCTTGAAGAGTTCAAGGAGTTATGTACTTGCTATGGAGCAAACTTCTTTTTTCAAGAGAAAGTCTACTAGAAAGAAGAAAAAGTTCACAGAAAAACAAAAGGTGGGGAGCAAAATGAAGGAGAAGAAGGCGATTTCAAAGAAAAAAAATCATCGAGAAGGAAAAATATTTCCATTGTAACACTGATGGTCACTAGAAACGGAACTGTCCTGCTTACTTGGTGACCCTGAAAAATAAGAAGGAAGGTAGACCTTCTGAAGGTATGCTCGTCATAGAAACAAATCTAACGGTTTCTTCTGCATCTAGTTAGGTACTTGACTCTGGATCTAGTACTCATTTATGCATTTTTTATAGGATCTTGAGGACAGCAGAAGGATGAGGGATGGAAAAATGATCCTATGTGTTGGGAATGGAGCAAATGTTGCTACTGTGGCCGTAGGAACGTATCCTCTACGAATACTATCTGAAAATATTTATTATTGAGAGTGTTATTTTGTACCTACTGCGAGCAGGAATCTAATTTCTATCTCTTGCTTAATGTAAGAAGATTATATAATTAGTTTCTTTAAGGATCACTGTAATATTTATTTTGGAAATAATAAAGTTGGCAGTGGTTTCCTGATAAACGATCTCTTTTAGTTACATGTTGTATTTCTGTGAATTATGTCGAGCAAAATGTGAAAGCCATAGGTTCTAGACGTCCTAGAGACAATATAAATAAAAGGTATTCATGGCACCTAAGGCTAAGTCATATTGGAGAAGACAGGATTAACAGATTGATGAAAACTGGACTATTGGGTACTTGACTTTTGAGTGATATCCGATCTGTGAATCATGTCTTCAAAAAAAATGATCAAGCTATATTTTGTAGGACATGGAGAAATGGCCACTGAAATACTTGCTCTGGTGCATTCTGATGTTTGTGGCCCATTTGATGTGCCAATCAGAGAAGATTTTTTCTATTTCATTATCTTTATCGATGATTTTTTATGGTAGGGATATGTATACCTTATGCGTCACAAGTCTGAGGCCTTTGAAAAGTTTAAAGAATTTAGACATAAAGTGAAGAAACAAATTGGAAAGTCTTTTAAGACTCTTCGATCAGATTGAGAAGGTGAATACCTTAGTGGAGAGTTTTTAGATTATCTCAAGGAGTATGGCATAGTCTCATAGTGAACTTTGTCTGAAATATCTCAACTCAACAGGATTTCAAAATAGAAAAATCAGACTTTATTAGATATGGTCCGTTTTATGAAGACTTTCACAGACCTTCCTATTTTTCTTTGGGATATTGTCTTTTGACTACCATTTATGTATTGTATAAGGTTCGATCTAAAATCATTCCTACCACACCATATGAGATGTGGCATGATAAGAAATCAAGTCTGAGTCATCTCAAGATTTGGGATTGTCCAGTCTATGTCAAATGACAACTGGTAGATAAATTAGAAATCAGATCTCTTAGAGCTTGTTTTATTGGATATTCTAAAGAGTCATTAAGATATTATTTCTATCTTCCAAAAGATCACAATGTGATTATGAGTCGATATACAGTCTTTCTTGAAAAATAGTTTATTTAAGATGGAGACATAGAAAAATAGATTACCCTCGAGGAGAAAGTTTTCGAAGAGCAGCGAGCCTTGAAACCTGAGAAACCAATTCAGTCTGAGCCGATTCACATACTTCCTCCTCTACCTCTAAAAAAAATAAATTTGAAAAATAAAAATTACCAGTGTTGGGTATAAAATCCCCCCCAGTCGAAGTTCGTGTCAGGAGTGACCACTCAGGGATTCTACCGGCGTCCGACCTTTGGCGACATCCCTCCGGCAATCGAGCCTCAGCAGCATTCCCAAGTTCTGCCGATGGATAAACCCCCTCCAGCGTCGACCAGATTCTTCACGACGGACGGACTCCTACGGGAGCCGGACTTCATCCCCAACTTCGACTACAGGAAGACTTCGTCCGGACTCCTACGGGAGTCGGGCTTCGTCCCCGACTTCGACTACTGGAAGACTTCATCCGGACTCCTATGGGAGCCGGACTTCGTCCCCGACTTCGACTACAGGAAGACTTCGTCCGGACTCCTATGGGAGCCAGACTTCGTCCCCGACTTTGACTACAGGAAGACTTCGTCCGGACTCCTATGGGAGCCGAACTTCGTCCCCGACTTCGACTACAGGAAGACTTCGTCCGGACTCCTACGGGAGCCGGACTTTGTCCCCGCCTGCAGAAAGCCTCCAACTGGGCTCCTACAGCAAATGGCCCTCGCCTATAGTACTAACGCTCAAGGCACCCAACAGCCATGACTCTGCTCCACTCTCCGCAACAAACTCCACGTGGCGAGCCATGGTGACAACCATGACTCCCCCCATTACTCTTCATAATAAACTCTTCCTGGCCCTGAGCGACCCACTACTAGGCGGTTACAAACGTCGCTATCAATCCGTTGCTCCCTCTGCCTATAAAAAGGGGGCCCCAGATACGTTATTCTCTAAGCTCTAATTTCTATCCCAAAACTCTGCTAAAATTTTCGTTCGAGCACTCCATTCTTGTTGAGGCAGAGAACTGACTTGAGCGTCGGAGGATCTTGCCGGAGCAACCCCAACTCCGATTTAGACTCCTTTTGCAGGTCCCGACGGCGACTGCTACTCCCTTGACTCCAGCTTCTCCGACGCAGGTGGATTTTTGCACCAACAACTAGAAAGAAAGCCAAGGGGTCTACTCACAGAGTGTGACAGCCAAAAATTTTACATGCCGTTAAGTCCTTTTAGCCATGAGTCGATTCATGGGGTCGACTCAAAAATATAAACCTGTTTTTCTTACAAAATATACTTCCAAAAATGTTGAAATTGCCTCCAATAGATTACACATCTTTTATTCTTGCTCTTGAGACTTTCGAATCAGATCTGATAAAATTATGATTTTATCCCTGAAATATAATAAATCTTTTTTCAAGCCAAAATCATTAATAATCTCCTCAAATACTTTGTAACCATCAAAATCAATTCAAAGAACAACATTCGATATATTATTATTTACGTTATAATTTTTATAGTCCTTTCAGCATAACTTTTTCTCTCCTAATGTTCTGAGACACGTTCGAGTATGTGTATCCATATGCACAAATCATAATATCCGATCACTTAAAATTAAATAATATAAAATGAAATCAATATTTAATATTATTAGATAGAATAAAAATATCAAACGTACAAAAAAAATAGTATAATAAAAATGTAAAAAATACTAAATACAAATATAACAAAGACTAAGTCCCACAAGGATGTCGCGGTGCCCGTGGTCGCTTGGACCTTCTCAGGAAGGTCCTCGCCGACTTCTCCTGCTGTGATGGCTCCTCCCCTATATCAGTGGAAGAGATCTGCTGATCATGCTGCTCAGGAATAACTGATGCTGTCGGATCATCTACGGACTGAGAGACCAGTTCAACTCTCTCATCTGGATACACAGATGGATCTGAAAAGAAAGTATCATATTCATGTGGCCAACTGGTACCCGGTGATGTCATCTGGAGGATGTAGGAAGAAGAAGGCGCTGCCATCTGTGGATCAAAAGGTGGTGGCATCTGTGCAGCATCGAATGATGACATCTGCGGAATATGCGGTGATGGCATATGTGAAACATATGGTGATGGCGTATAACTCATATCTGACACCGGAGCTGCTCCATACCAAGGTGCACAAGTATGTAGATCAACACCAATCGCCATCAATGTTCTGAAACTTGTTCTCTCTATCTCCCACAGTATCCGAATCCGCTCATCCTCATCAGTCGTAGATAAAGCACGACGAGTGTCCAACACGAGATCCGACATAGAATCAGTCTACAAAATAAAAATAAAACAGTCAGTATAAAATAGTCAGTATAGTGTAAAATATAAAACAAAAATATAACACAAATAACATAAAGTAATTTTCGTAATCTTACCAAAAGACACACAGTAGAACTCTCGCCCTCGTATCCAGAAACTGCATACTGAGACTGTCCAATGACTCGCACCGTAATGCTAAAAAATCAAGCCATGTAGTCATCAGTATATGAACGGCCTCTCAAAATAGGATTACCATGAACAATGTGATCTCGACGTGCATCCCAAATATCGATATACTGTGCATGTCTGATACGCCAGTCAATACGAGCTCTCCCTCGTCGATCAATACGATGAAGTCTCTGACTGGTATCAAACTGCTTTGGGATGCCCTGAGTCTGACCAAACTGCCGCAGGACACGATCGGGAAGATGCCACTCTACCACATCAAAACAAATAAGTGGCACCCTAGCAGTCTATATGTCGTGTCCAACTGTACACATATGCGGAAGTATAGTCCATATGTCTGTGGCCGGCGGCCAAGGAGAAGGGAGAGAGAGAGGAAGAGAGAGAGAGAGGAAGAGAGAGAGGAGGGAGCCGGGGCCCACCGTCGGGATGCGCGGCCCACCGTCGGCCGTCTGTGGCCGACGGCCAAGGAGAAGGGAGAGAGAGAGGAAGAGGGAAAGGAGGGGGCCGAGGCCCACCGTCGGGGCGCGCGGCCCGCCGTCGGGAAGCGCGGCCTGCCGCCGGGACGCACGGCCCGTCGTCGGCATGAGAGAAATGGGAAAAGAGAGAGAGGGGAAGAGGGAGAGAGAGAGAGGAAGAGGGAGAGAGAGGTGGGAAGAGCTCACCGCCACCGAGAGCTCGCCACCGGAGAGACGCCGAAGAAGATGGAGAAGGGAGAAGGGAGAAGAGAGAAGGAGAAGAAGGAGAAGGGAGAAGGGGGAAAAAGGGGTTTGGGGAGGAGAAAACGTCATTCTCTTTGGCGTTTTCTCCTTTTTTTTGATTTTTTTAATTTTTTTTATTTCTTTAATTATTTATTTATGATCTTTTAATAAATAAATTTAATTAAATAATGAAGATAATAATTTAAATGATAATTTTTAATTTAAATTTAAATTAATTTTTTTTTTATTTATAATTATAATTCTTATTTTATTACTATTATTTATTTATTTTTTTATGATATTTTTTTTAAATTTATTTTAAAATTTTTATCATTTGAAATTATAATTTCAGTTTTCTTCCATTTTTATCTTTTTAGCATTCTATTACGTATTCTTTTCCTTTACTTAAAATATTTTTTAAAAAATTATATTTAAATTAATTTAATTATTTAAAATGATATTTTTTATTTCAATTATAATTATAATTTTTATTTTTTAAAATTAAAAATTAAAAATTATATTTTTTAATTAGAATTATAATTCCTATTTTTTTCAATTCTATTTTTTTCTTTTCTTTCTTTTTTAGGGTATTTTTTATTTTTTTATAATATTTTTTTCTTTTCTTGAGATAATTTTTTTACAATAATTTAAAATTTTTTTTTTAAAGTTCAATTTACAATTTTTTTCCACATTTTTCCTCATTTTTTCACTTTTTTATGCATTTATTCTTTTATCAAAATTTAATTCAAATTAAATTTTTTTAAGTCGCATTTATAATTATATAATTTTTTTATTTTTTTACGTTTCTTTCTGTTTTTATGAAATTTTTTTAGGCTATTTTTTCAATTTTTTTCGAATTCTTTTTAAATAAATTAATTTTAATTTGAGAAAATAATTTGAAATAATATTTTTATTTCAATTAATCTTTAAAATTTTATTTGTTATTAAATTTTAAATTATAATTTTTATTTTTTTTGATTTTTTAAAAAAATTTATTTTTTAATGGTACTTTTTATTTTTTAATTTTTTTTAAAATTTTTTTGACAAGCATTTGAAATGAAATGATGTTTTTCAATTAAATTTAAAATTTTTATTTCTTTCATATTTCTTTCTCTTTTTTTTCATTTTCTATGATATTTTTTATTTTTAAATTTCTTAAGATTTTTTTTAGACATTTTTTAAAAAAAATTTGAAAAAAATATCTAAAATTATTTTTTTTATTTGAATTATAAATTCAAATCTTTATATTTTAAATTTCAATCAAAATTAAAATTTTAATTTATTTATTAATTTAAAAATTTAAAAATTATTTTTTTCCATTCTTTTCCGATTTTTTCCTTTTTTTTTGGTGGGAAAAATTGAAAACGCTATTTTGAATGGCGTTTTTAAAAATGTCATTTTAAATGACGTTTTATTTATTTATTTTTTTTTGGAGATGATGCCATGGTGGAAAAAAAAGCTGACGTGGAAGGGGAAAAAACGTCATTCAAAATGACGTTTTTTTCTTTTGCATTACTTTGATAAAAAAAGTTAGATTTTGAATTATTTTTATAAATAATTTTTTTTTTATATTATTTTGGAAAAGAACTCTTATAGAGTGAGAGGTTTTTGGTGTAGGTCCGATGGTTTTGGTGCATGGTAGTGTGAGTTTTGAAATTGTAGAAGTAGGTTTGTAACGATAATAGGAACAAAAAAAGCTATCTAAGATAATAGGAACAAGAAGGCTAGGCATTGTAGAGTGAAGAAGTAGGTTTGTAATGATACTAGGAAGTTCAAAGGAGGTGGTTGCATCCAATTCAAAATTTGAAAGAGGCATGATTTAGGTTGGAAACAGCTGTAGGACAGCTCATAACTTTGAGAGAGGCGACCACTGATGTGAGTTTTACCAAGGCATTGCTTGTCAGATCAGCTAGGTGTGGACGTTTCCATCATGGAAACTTGTGCTTCACCTCTTTGATGAACTACTGCTGGAATGGGGGTAAGGGCACCATCCTATGTTGGACGAGGGGTTTTAGTTGGCCACTGCATGCCAGAATTTCTAGTCACAATCACTGAGTTCTCCTTGATCATCACCCTGAGAGACAGAGGAATCAAAATACGGGTTTTGTGGAGAAGAGAAGTTTACCACTACTCTGACGGTGTGTGTAAAAGGTCCCTCGGTAACTTTGATGACCTCCGGAACGTCCTCCAGGTTCCCACAAAAGAATTATACATCAAAACTTGAAAGATCATCCAAGTGAAGGCTTGATCTGCTCGCTCGAAACAGGATGCCAAAGCTCAAGATAATACCAGCAACTGCTTTCGCATTCCAGTAGGTGAGAGGGAGATTATATCGCACATACCTTGTACCTTAAGTTACGTGGAGTATCGCCTTTGCATTGGTTCTATTGATTTACTATTAAGGAGAAGCCATCACCCCATATGTGCCCCATGGCCTTGGGCTACATCATGTCGTTAGAAGGACAAGAAACACAAAAGTGATTATTCTTGGCTAACCTCTTGGTGTTCCATGACCCTACCACTTTGGCTTTAAGGGCAAGGATGGCAGGGACATCGTCGACCTCGATCGGTCGTCCAAAAGATTTGACGAAGGTGACTCTATTGAGGTATGTTGATGCCTCCATCATTTCGGCGGTGAAAGGAAGGCAGACTTTGCTGCGGCGCTAGGGGTGAGGGTTTAGAGAGGGTGCCAATATGATTACGATCAGGATGGGTCATGGGTTGTGCTTGGGATTGTTGGGCGGTTGTTGCATGTGGAGGCATAGCCATAGAAGCTTTCTTTGAGACGAGAGCACGTGGGAATTGAAGAATGGATGGGTTAGGTGGTGTGCATGGTTGGCGGCATTTACAAGCTTTGGTTGAGTGCCTGAACCTAAGACAGGCAAAACATTTAATGGGGTTTCTACGGGCTTATTTGGTTTGTAGAATTTTTTTTGAAAAAAAGTAATTTTTTAAAAATAAAATTTTGATATATTTAATTGATAATAAAAAATAATTTATTATAAAATAATTTATATTTGGTTGGATAATTATTTTTTTAAAAAAATTATATAAAATATCTATTATATTTAAGACTGTAAACGGATCGAGTTAATCCGTGATCCGATCCGATCCGACTCGATTAGACTCGATCCGAATCCATTTAAAAGACCCATAGAGTCGGGTCAGGTTCAAAAATTGGACCCGTTCATCTTTCCGGATCGGGTCTGAATTTTCTGAATTTGGACCTGACCCGACCCGACTCATGGAGACTTTTGGGTTAATTTGGATCTCAAGATATATGATCCGATCTGACCCGAACCGGATCCAAATATAAGACCCGAACTTAGTTAGAATGACTCATCCAAATAAGAATTTGGGCTTGGGCCAAAAGAGTGACTCACCCAAATTCTTTCTTAAATCTCTTACTAAAATCTTTAATACTATCACACTATCACAAGATCATTAATGCACTGCACAAGAAATATCATTCTTACAGCTAATCTCGGAACTTTTCTAAAAGTCCTTCCATAAACACAAAGTAAATTGAGAACATACCAACAGTTGTTCATAATTAAAATATCTAGTTACTTGTTTACTGTTGTACATTATTATTGCCTTAGGGATGGTATACAATATCCACTATCAATGGTGAAGTGAGAAGACGTAGGAAGAGAGGAGATGAGAGAATATCTATATGAAAAGATAGATATAGCCATGCTATTTTGCTGTTGATGTGACCTCTAATTTCACTTTATGTAGATTTTTAAATTCATGACCCGATCCGACCCGAATTAGATCCAAACCGGACCTGCATTTTATGGATTGGGACTGGGTTATATATGGACCCAGCCCGACCCGAATGATTCAATGGGTCTGTTGGTGCAGAATTCTACCGATGTCGGAGAAGCTGGAGTCGAGGGGATCACGGCCGCCGTTGGGACCTGCAAGGAAAGTCTAAATCGGAGTTGGGGGTGCTCCAGCAAGACCCTTCGACGTTCAAGTCAGTACTCTGCCTCAACAGAAATGGAGCACTCGAATGAGATTTTAGCAGAGTTTAGAGATAGTGCTTAGAGCTTAGAGGAAAACGTATCTGGGGGGTCTCTTTTATAGATGGGAGAGCATAACCGATTGACAGCGACGTCCGTAACTGCCTGGTAGTGGACCGTTAGGGGCCACGTGGAGTTTGTTACGGAGAGTGGAGTGGTGTCTGTTGTCGCGACTTGCCGGAGAGTGGTGGGGCCATGTGGAGTTTGTTACAGAGAGTGGAGTGGTGTCCGTTGTCACGACTTGCCGGAGAGTTCGGGCCGGATGGCTGAAGCTCGATTGGGATGCCTGGTGGAGCGGAATAGCTCTCTGTCTCAGCAATCTAAGAGAAGCTCGGATGTTTCCGAGGTTGCTGACGAGTTAACTGTTGTTGGGTGCCTTAGGTGTTGATGCTGCAGATGGAAGTCATCTACTGTAGAAGTCCGGACGAAAACTTTCTGTTCGAGGAATTCGGCTGGAGTCCGATTGCTAGAGAAGTCCGTCTGAAATTTGTTTGGTGTAGAAGCTTGTCTGAAGACTGTCCGTTGGAGAGGTCCGGTTGCATGAGGAATCCGATAGAAGGTCGGCCGATAGCGAAATTCGGAAGGCGCTATAGAAGGTTGACCGATAGAAGAGTCCGGAAGGCATTGTGGAAGTTCGTCTGCTGGAGGAGTTTGGAGGACACTGTGGAAGGTCGACCACTGGAGGGGTCCGGAGAGAATTTGTCCGTTGGAGGGGTCTGGTTGGCACTATTGAAGTCCGATTGGCGCTGTTGAAAGTTGATGGCTGGAGAGGTACGGAAGACATCGGAGACAGTCGGTCATTGTAGAAATCCGATTGCTGGAGCCCGTCCGTTGTAGAAGTTCGTCTGGAATCCATCCGCTGTAAAAGTTCGGACGGAGTCCGGTTCTTGCAGAAGTCAGGAAGGAGGCTACTTACTGTAGAAGCTCGGATGGAGACTGGTTGTCGTGGAAGCTCGGATGGAGACCGCTTATTGTAGAAGCTCGGATGGAGACCAGTTGTCATGGAAGCCCGGATGAAGACTGCTTATTGTAGAAGCTCGGCTGAAGTCCACTTGCAATAGAAGTTCAGATAGAATTCGCTTACTGTAGAAGCTCGGATAAAATTTGGAAGGCGATCGACCACTGTAGAAACTTGGATGGAGTCCGATTACTGTAGAAGTCCTACTGCTGGAGAAGTTCGGACATTGACGAAGTCCGGAAGAAGCTCGGAGTTAAATCGATCGTGACGGGAGGAAGTCTGGAAGAGATTCGGAGAGTAGTCAATCACTATAGAAAATCGGCTGATAGTGAAGCCCAGAGAGCATTTGGAGCAGTCTGATAGACGATTGAAGGAGCTCATTATTGGAGAAGTCCGGAGGGTATGATAGGAGTTCGTCCGTTGGAGGAATCTGGAGGACACTGTGGAAGGTCGACTGCTGGAGGAGTCCGGATGGTACTGTGGAAGCTCGGACGGTCGGGGGAATTCAGAAAGATGCCGCACAAGGTCGGAAGCCGGAAGAGTCCTGGGAGGGTTGGCCTCTTACGAACTTCGGTTGGGGTTATTTTATACCCAACAGGATCAATAAATTCGGCTATGGACCCGACTCGATCCAATCTAATTTTTTATTGGGATGGGTATGGGTCCAATATCAAGACCCGATCAAGAAATTGGGTCGAGTCAGGATCACTCAAGACCCGATCCGACCCGACCCGTTTGCAGGCCTAATTATATTCTTAGTAGATATAAAACTATACTTTTTTGCTCATAAATTTTATATAAATATAATATTATATTTATATAATATAAATATAATAATATATTATAATATAACATTAGACCATAATAATTTATTATGTTAATATAATATTAATATAAAATTAACATTTAATATAATAAATTTATTAATGTAGATATAAATATAATATTATATAAATATAATTATAAATATAAATATATTAATATTAATAAAAATATTATATTAATATAAATATTAAGATATAATAAATATTACAATATTAATATTAATATTATATTATATTAATATTATTCTTTCATCTTAACTATCTATTGATATTTTAAAAAATTTAGTTATGGATCTTAAAAAAATATTTTGAAAAAAAAATTTATTATTTTTTATTCTATAAAAAATATCAAAACTCATATTTTTATAAATTTTTATTCTCGTAAATATTGAAAGTGATTTTTCATGAATTTTTTTTTAATTTTTTTTCTCTTAAAATTTTAATCAAACAAGAGGTTGCTTTCTATCTCTCGGAATTATCTCTTCCCTCTCCATTTTCCGTCAACCAAACAAGTCCATAATGGCCGAGTCCTCGCAACGGAAGCAAACACCCAATTTGAAAGGGCGACGCATTAGGTTTGGGTTTTGGTGGTGACGAGAATAGTGGAGAGATTGCTGTAGCATGGGATGATTCGAAGGGGAGGAACCTTACCTTGGATCGGGGTACCAGTGGGGGCAGGTTTATCTGTGGTGGTCCCGTTGGTGGTGGTGGAAGGGATGAAGGGGCTTTGAGAACTTCAATAAGGTGAGGGGCATGTGAACAACTCGAGGATGAGTTGGTTTTCTTGCTGAGGCATGGAGAGATGTGGTTATAGATTCTACATTTTCTTGCCTGCTTGGATCGCTTGAAGATGACACACATCTAGTCACTGGAAAAGGACTTTCATTTTTGAGTCCTTCCTAAGTGGTGCAGATGCGCGATGGAGCTTGATGTGAAGGGATGGAAATGGGGATAGGCTGTGGTATTTACTCTGTCCTCTTTATTGTAGTATGTTGGGATAGGAGTGTGATGCTTTTGGATACCCAGAGGTGTAAGGTCAATGCCAATTAATGGGGTTTTGTAACCAGTGGGATGGGGAGGCCATTGGGATGAGAGCTGTGGGTGAAGGTATGGGGGTGTATGGAACTGACCTTGGAGTCGTTGGATTTGCCAGAGGTTTTTGTGGGAGTTTGCCTTAGATGATAGGTGACTGTAGAGGGGAGAGGGAGTAGGGTGCTGGGAGGTTGGTGTGCGACATGCGTTTGCTTTGATGTTGCAACGAAGAAGATGGCTGGGGGAAGCATGGAGGGGGAAGGAAGCCATTTGACTCTACTGGCTAGCTTTCCCTCTTATTGTCTTATTTATATCCTCATTACTATTGCAATCCATAGCCTATTTCCTCGTTGTCATCTTACCTTCTTCAATCTGAACTTTTGCACTCGAAGAGAAAAGAAAAGAATTACAAATACGAAAGAGCATTAGTAAGCAAAAGAGTGACCACTCCAAAAAGAGAAGAGTGCCGGAAAAGGAATGTAAAAAAGGTGATTTAAGAGGAAAACAAAAAAAGAACTGTCAGTCTGATAGAGAGTGTAAGAAAATGAATGAGTTAATATCTATTTTAACTCTATCAAGAAATGAAATGTTGCAATTTATGTTATTGGTTCACTCAAATCTGCAGGTGGTTGCTCTGATCGCCTGTATGTATTATGCAGATAAGCATATAATGAGTATACTACTATATTAGATGATCTCTGCCTTCAAGCTTTCGATCTACGTTATTTGGAGGTGTTTCATTAGTTTCAGTACCATGAAGGTAGCTTTTCCCACCAGACCTCATGTTTGGAACACTTCACATCTTCTGACAGGGCCCTCCTTATATTCTTTATCATATCACAAAGGCATTTTACCTTCACTGCTGGTTACAATGCAAGGATTCTACAATATTTGGTGCTGGATTTCAGGTGTACATGAAACTTTTTTAATTGCTTGGCTTCACATACTTGGAAGTTCATTAGTCATTATAAGAATTTACTCTTAGGAAAAGAAGAGGAATAGAATTGCAGAAATTGGTTGTTTCATTAAGTTGTTGATGATTACAATATATACATCAATGTACAACAATATTGATAGTTGAGATCCTATCACCATACAACCATATGCATTTAAAAATAGAAAAATAAACTACAATAGATTATATGATAAGAACAGAATATAAACAAACCAAACTGAATAGAAATGAATTCTGAACTGGACAGCAATTCACTGGCATCAATCTTTCTCTAATCTCCAATACTCCCCCTCAAGTTGGTGAGTGCAAATTCACTACACCTAACTTGCTGATTATTGAAGAGCAAGTCTTGCCACCAAGAGCTTTGGTAAAACATCTGCAAGTTGGTATTTAGAAAGCATATATGTTGCAACCAAAGCCCTATGCTTGATATGATCTTGAATGAAGTGGTGATTGATTTCTATGTGCTTCATACATTCATGAAATACTGGATTAGAAGCAATATGAAGGGCAGCTTGATTGTCACAATACATTTGCATGAGACCTTGCAGGTGGATAGGAAATACACCAACAAGACTACACAACCAAAAAGTTCATTGCAAGTGGTTGCCATGGCACGATACTTTGTCTCTGCTGTTGATCTTGACACCATGCTCTGTTTCTTAGTGCCCATGAAATTGGAGAAGAACCAAGGTAGATAAAATATCCAGTAAGAGACTATCTGGTCATAGGGTAACTTGTCCAATCTGCATCACAAAATCCATGAATTTAAAAAATATTGATAGGCTGCAACGTCAACCCCTGGCCTGGTGTACCTTTAAGATATCGAAGCACCCACATAGCCGCATCCATATGCTCAGTACAAGGTAGGTGCATAAATTGAGATAAAATGTTACAGCATAAGAAATGTCTGGCCTTGTGACCGTGAGATAGATCAACCTCCCAACAAGACGTATATAACATGAAGGATCAAATAAAGGAGTACCCAATTTGTTGTTAGCTTCAAATTTTGCTCCATAGGAATCACAGAAGGCTTGGCATCTAACATACCTGTTTCAGATAAAATATCCAAAACATATTTTTTTTTGAGACAAGAATAAGCCATCTAGGCCATGTGCCACTTTAATTCCAAGGAAATACTTTAATTTTTCTAAATCTTTGAGATGAAGGCATTTATGAAGATAGCATTTGAATGCTAGATAGGATGCTTCATCATTGCCAGCTAACAACAAATCATCAACATAAACCAATATTGCCATATATAAGTCACCTCACTTGAGTGTAAAGAGTGAATAATCTGCATATGATGTTTGAAGCCATAAGCCTTCAAAGCAGTTGACAGCTTTGTGAACCAATTCCTTGATGCTTGACGAAGACCATATAAGGAACGTTGCAGACAACATACATATCCAGTTGGTATTGTCATGGCTGGAGGAGGCTTCATGTAAACTTCTTCATCCAAGTCTCTACGTAGGAACACATTATTGACGTCCATTTGATGCAACCTCCACCTTTTAGATGTAGCAACAGTGAGGAAGCATCTCACGATCACTAATTTTGCTATTGGTGCAAACGTCTCTTAGAAATTCAGCCCCTCAACCTAATATATCCTTTTGCAATGAGTCTTACTTTAAAATGTTCTACTGTGTCATCTATTTGTATTGATTTTATATACCCAGTTGCACCCGATTGCTTTCTTGCTGATGGAAGTGTGGTTAGCTTCCATGTTTGATTGTCTTCCAATGCTTTGATCTCCTTCGCCATAGCTTCCTGCCACCTTAGATCATGATATGCTTCTTGAAAGTTCTTTGGCTCTATGCTGCTGTTAAAGATGCCAGAAAAGCTGGATGTGAATCATGAAAGTGATCATATGATAGATAATGCATTGAAAAATATAGACGATTTCATGTATGTATTTCAAAAATTTTTAAAATAAATCGTAGTGGAAAGCAACTAGATTAATCTTATTAATCTAACATGCATATGATCAGATTAATAAATCAATCTACTCTAGGATCTATGATATGATATTTCACATATAAAATCTGAAAAATCAGAAAATAAAATCTGCATTCATACGTGTGAGCAGTAGATCAAATCTACTTCTAATCTAAGTTCAAAACTCCATACTTAGTACGGATCGACGATCGTCGCTGCTGAGAGACGTGGTAAAGAGATTTCGTTGGTTGCTCACAGCCGCACACGTGTCCGACTCTACGGAAAGTCTACTCGAAGCTCCGATCTGATCGGTCTCCTCGAAAGTGCTAGTTTGCACGAAGACATCTTGTTGGCTGATCTAGATCCTTTCTTCAAATCTCTCGAATCTTTCTAGATGTTGAAGAAGGATATCTAGAGGAGATGAGGATGAGAAAGAAGTATGGAGAGGAGATACTCTTCTCTCTTCTTCTTTTCTCTCTCTTTTCAAACCCTTAGGAACAAACCTAAGAACCACCCCCAAGCGAGGAGACCCTTCTCTCAATATCTCAAACCAATAATCTAAGGAGGCATCCCAATTTTCTGATCACATCTCTTTTTTGGCGCCCCTTAAAACCCCCTTTAAATAGGAGAATATGTTAGGGTTTGAAAAGTCCAAGAGAAGTTGGACTCTAGCATGAGTTGTCGCCCCACTCTCATAATTCCACGCCAATAAAAATAATGTGATACACATCCTTCTTTCTTTCTCACAGTAAATCAGATCTCATCTAATTTCCATGGTGAAAACCCTCTCAAAATGTCACACAAAATAAATCCCATATGATTAGGATGGGATAAGATCTTTCCTTTTAAATCATATCAATCCTTATCATATAAGGATTTGAAAAGAAACCAACTAACCTCTATCCATATAGGGTGGTGAGAAAGAAGGAAAAGAAGGGGCACGTGAGATATTTTTGGCATGAACTATCTCACGCAAAAAGAGTGGGTGTGGTGTCTTTGACGGCCAAGGGAGAGAGAGTCTCAATCAACTTGAACTCTCTCTTCTTTTCTATTTTTGGTCCCAAACCAAATCAAATTTGTTTGACCCAAAGGAAAAATGAAATCCAATCAATTTAGGTTCATAATTTCTTAACCAAATCTCAATCAAATTAAAATTGATTGAACCAATGTCCTAATCAAATCAAGAAAATTCTATTTTAGTCATTAGGTCATCTCATAACCTAATCGGATCAAATCTACTTGAATCAAATTCAATTAGATTTGATCTAATCCTCTTTGCTTAATCAAATTGAGCTAATCAGCAATCTAATGCTAATTAATTCTTCATTAATTCACTAACACTCAGTGAATAAATTTATTGCAACTTTTGCATAAGGTTAACCATCAATCAAATTGATGATTAAATCTTGAACGATTTTCAATCATTGATTAGCCACATGATCAGTCAGAAACTTCTTTTGAGATGACCCATAGGTTCAAACCTAAGCTTGTAGCATAAAATAAATTTTTGAACCAATCGATTAACTATCTAGCAATGGGATCCGACGTCCGGATAGGTCGAATGATGGCGAAGCAACATTCAAGAACCTACTAGCGTATGGTTACGTATAATTCATCCTTTTGATCTAATCTCAAGGAGACTTAGGATTTAACTGTCAACCATAATAGTCATCCATATTGTATTTCAATCTTTCAAATCCATCATATGGATTATTTGGGCTCAGATTTTGCCAAATTGAAATACATGATGTATTAACTCCTACTAATTCGAGGGATTAATCCGTCTTGACTCACATACCGACTTGACAAGTACTTGACTGCATCCAGAAATCTTTTGTTATTGAATTAAAAATTCAGATAGTTCGACACTAAAGTACAGTGAGTTGCTAGTAAGTCACCATGTGATCTCAGATCGGAGGGATACTTATATCCATACCCTTCGCGAGCTACTCTTGATAGCAGAGTGCCGCAGTTGGTCATATTTTGTGATGATGTACTCTACATCTCACATGCATGCCATACCAGTGTCTCCATACCATTTGATTATGAGGAAACCAATGCATATGACACACAACGACCTACATTGATATCGCTATTTCCTAAAATAACGTATCGTTTGGTTGCGAACCAATTTAAAACTACGTGATAAATCTTCTTTTATCGATTATGTAGTCCTAAGGACTTCATCACAACATAGGAGTTTGTTAGAATATGTAACTTTATGATGAAAAAATTAAATAACTTTTATTATTGATCAATTCATATATATTATAATTAGCATAATTATCAAATGATTGATTTTAGGACATAATTTCAACAACTCCACTTGAACTAAAATCAATCAGTATAGTATCATATATCCATCTTCGATTTGTCATCTCAGAACTTCTAGATACCGAGGCTTTAGTAAATGGGTTGGTCCGATTTCCTTTCCGTCAATCTTCTAAAGTTCGACGTCACTTGGATCCATGATTTTTCAAATAAAATGGTAGTGATGCAAAATATTTGATAAACTAATGGGACTTAGCTCGTTGGCATGAGCTATGGCTCCAGTGCTGTACAATACAGCAGGACTATCATTGGAGAGTGCCACTCCTAGTTTGCCAATGAACCTTTACAATCACATAGCTTCTTTGTAAGCATCGATGCTGCAATGCATTCTACTTCGCGAATTGAATTAGCTATATCTTTCTGCTTGAAACTTTTCCAGCAGATTACTCCATTATTTAGGATAAAGATGTATTCCAATACGTTCTTGCTATTATTATGTCTAACTAAAAAATTAAAGTCAAACTCCATAAGTTTTAAGTCAGATTCTCCACAATCGAGCCACCGATTCTTAGTATTTCTAAAATACTTAAGGATGATCTTCCAGTGATTTTCATCTGGATCTTGCAGGTATCCACTCACTATCCTAATGAGTATATCATATCCTGTCTCGTACATGATGTACATGATAGAATAAATTCTATCATAAACACTCTATGTACGTAGACTGAAATAACTCAAGTAGCTTCTTAGATCTATCTCTGTAGATCTTCATCCATAAGATGAGAGATGCCTTTCTCAAGTCTTTATGGAGAATAATGATAACAGTAAAATTTTATTTCTATAATGTAAGAAATATCATTTTTGATTAAAAAATTTTATTCACATACAAAATAAGAAATACACTCATAGAATTATTAACCCATTTGTATTTACAGGGTTCTTCTTCATTCTCAATGAAGCCATGCATTTTGATCACTTATCAAAATGCATGTTCCAACTCCAAAATATTTAGCATTGCCACTGGAGAAAATATCTCATTATAGTCAATACCATAATGTTGACGATATCTTTAAACAACCAGACGGATTTGTAAGACTTCACCTTCTCGTCTGTGCCCTCTGATCCTATTGAAGATCACTTACACCCTATAGACTTTACCCTTTCAGTGGATCAATGAGTGTCCATACACCGTTGACCTTCATAGACTCTATTTCAGACTTTATGGCTCAAGCCACTAATCAGAGTCGAACTCTGCATGGCATCTATGTAGATGATTAGATCCTTATTGTTCTCATCGAGTTCAATAGGATTACGTTCCAGAATAGAAATCGAATATCTATCGACGAATGGTACTCTACCAGATCTCCTTAATAGTGCCTCTACAATGGGTTCTGGTTTGATCTAATCAAATCTGATCTATAGGTTCACTAGATTGTGTCAGTTCTTCTACCTGTTGAATTTCACAAGTTTCACATTAGAGGCATTAGTTCCTTCACCAAGATACTCTTTTTCTAAAAAAAATGTCGAACAACTTTTGTACTTTAACAAGTAGAAGTTATATCCCTTAGATTCTTTGAGATACCCTACAAAATAATATTTATAGAACCGAGATCCAAGCTAATTGTCTGCAAATGCTTGACATAAACCAAACACTTTCAAATCCTAAGGCAAGAGAGTACCGACTTATGCCTAGTCCACATCTCATATGGAGTCTTTACGATTGATTAGTTCGAAATTCAGTTTAGAACATGACAATAGTCTCAAGAGCATAATCTTAAAAAAGACTGACAAACATATAAACTTTATCATGGATCGAACTATGTCTAACAAAGTCGATTTCAATAAGAGAGAATCCTATTCTCTTCTAGATATGTCAAAAACTCATCAAAAAGGCATTCTCCTCTTTGATTTGATCGAAGAGTTTCAATGCTCTTCTCAGTTTGTTTCTCTATCTTATTAAGGAATTGTTTGAACATTTCAATAATCCAAATTTATAGCAAATATGTTCGTAGATCCAATACATCAGTATGTATCAAACTCAAAACATCATTGGCTCATTCATCTTTTTCAGTAAAAAATGACTTGGTCATCTTACTAAGGAGATAGGATTGACAGATTGACAATGATTCACAATCATTGACTTCGAAAATTATCTCCTGTTGATCTTATTCTTATTTATATGATCGAGCTTAAATTATCAAAGGTAGGTTTTCATGATATTATCTACTCTAAGGAGTTTGTTTATTGTATACAGTATACTAACAAGCTGTAACTATTCATAAATATCATTTTTTTATTTATCCATCATGATTTTAATATTATCTATAATGACATCACAAAAATCATTCTATATTGATAATTTAAATCCATCTTTGGTCAGAAGGCCTACGAAAATTATCTTCATCAAAATGAACAATGATGACAAATACCGAAAATAATATTATTAGAATCAAAATTTGCTTGAGAATTTCTAAAGTCAGAACTAAAACATGACTTTCAACTCCAATATTCAGGAATCTTTTACTGTTTTCAATCTTTCTACTAACTTGAAGTCATTGTAATAATTTGTATGGACTTTCGATATCTAATATCTAGGTAGTATGTCACAGATAGAGAAATCATAAGGTATTATCATATAAGTATCTTGTCCAGCAATCTTTGCTGATTTTCTTCCTTAACCCATTCGAATCAAGGACTCTGCCAGACTAGATTAACCTTAGACTTTTTTATCAGTTCAGGCTCCTCAGCCCAAGCATGACTCTGTTGCACCTTCTTTTTCTTTTTTTTTTAAAAGATTGTTGCCCCACTGAAGATACATCTTCAGATGTGCAAAAAACTCCTTCAACATTTGAAAAATTTTTTCTACTGAGCATCATCGAATTTACAATTAAATTCATATTTTTTGATGCTCTCAAAAATATCACACAGTAATACGATGATTTGGCCACTTCAGATAAGTGCCTTTGATCTCATCATGTGTGTTGGATGTAAAACATCAGGTGCTAGATCCATAATCATATATATGATCCATTCATGCTCTAGAACTATTTACAATTTCTGATATCATCAATCGAAGTTGGATCCTATAAATAAGTCACTGTCAAACAGTGAACGAAGCAACGGATATGTAGCCATAACTGAAAGAAAAATATAAGACCTCTATATTTATGAATTGATTAAGCCTAAACTTGGACTTTAGTCTAAAGATTCTTCCACTATTTTATTGAATTGGTAGCCTCTACCTCCAATCTGAGGAATTACTCTAATTCCTTAGTGGATACTAGAATCCACATAGTTGCACATGAGCCGACTTTAGCCGGCTCATCCATGTACATCTATAGGTAGGTTCTTAATTAATTATTTTAGTAAATAATTTTTAGTAATTAATTTTATCCAAATAATTTTTTAGTTGACTTTGATCTTCTCTGTAAGCCTAGTTAGGTCCAACCATTAATATGATTATACTCAAAATCTAACTATCAAATGATCAGGCCTGACTTTGGCCAGTCAATTTGACTACTTGCTAGAGAGACTCGATTGAGTCATCATATTATGAATGATAATTCCAATAGCATATGAGTATTAGGCCTTTGGATCTCCAATGATCATCATACTAATAGATCCATTATCATCTAACTTAATAGGAGGCTATGATTTAGTTATCACTATAACATCTCATTTTAGGGATCTAATAATTTAGATGATTTAATTAATAATATAGAGAAGAGAAGAGATCAACCAATAAACCATAATCCTCCCACTGACTTCACCAAGTCATTGAATTGGATTAGGATCATGCTGGTTGAAATAGCACCTAGATCAGTCACACTGATCAACCTTAATAGTATGGATCAATTCGAATCATTAGCAGTTTAATCAAGACATAATCCATCAAATTGGTCAGATAAGTAAGATCGGTAGTAGGGTATGCTAAGCTTGCTTAGATACCATCAAAATGGTTAGATAAGTCACTTCCAATTAAAAATCATCGATCAAATATCAAACTTATCTCAGATATCAATTGGTTAATTAGTTTCGATTTGATCAGTCTAATGATTCGGGTTCAACACTGAGCCACAATTAAGTTCTATTTGTTCTAATTAAAGATATGGACTTGACCATCTACAACTATTGTATTTATTCTAGAAAATTTTGATTTAATCTAATTCAATATTTGATTAGATTCAATCAATTTCTCTACATGGTCATTAACTCTTTGATTCTAACCTTAGGTCTAACCCAATTAAGAGGACTGATTTGAGCTAACTCATTCCTCATGTTTTGTGAAATATCATTAGATCTTAAATCATAATTCTAGATTTAATCGATTCTACACTTAATTCTCAATTAATTGTAGGTTCAACATGGGTTTAGATTTAGGTTTGAAACAATTTTAAATTTTTATTTTGTAAATAATTTACAATAAATTTTATGTAAAATTTTTTATTTTGAAACTGGATCGACTCAATCAATGTTGAGCTGGCTATACAAAGAGACTGGATCAATTGAGTTCAAAATTTGATCGGCTCAGTAATTATGTGAGAACATTTCAAAGAGTTTCAGATCTGAAAAATCTTATATAATCTTAAAATAAAATCAATCATAAACATCCTTTTAGATCATATCTAAATTTTTTATGATTTTAGATTTTATTTTTTCATGATTAAAATAATTTTAATCATATAGATTAGATATTTTATTTTTTATATAACTTTATATCACATACAACAAACCTAAGATTTCAATATTTAGAGTTTTACAGAAAAGTAAGTTCTTCCTTTCACTTTCTTCTTCATGAGATTTAATCATATGACATCCTATATGCCATAAGAGTACCCCATCAAATGAAAAAGAGAGACTTTAAATTTTTCTTGCTCCTATGATCGGATGGCTTGGTGATCAATCCAATCTAAGTACTTGCTAATCGGATCATCTAATCTAATCATATATCATATATTCTTGAATTTAGATCTAATCTAAATTATATCAGATCTGATCACAATCTTAGATTATGTTTAAATCAAATTTTAAACATCACATGTAATATAGAAAATCAGATTTTATCAAAGATCAGCACAAACTAGGATAACCTTTTCACTATAAGGGATAAATCCTACAGCAGGATAAGTTTATTTCAGTTTGTACGATCAACTATTAATTAAATTTAGATTTAAGATATCATATATTAGATCTAAATAAAATTAAATTTTAGATCTAATATGTACATATAATATATCATAATGAATCTAGGCTCTGATACCACTGTTGAAAAACGTAGACGATTTTATGGATATATTTCAAAAGTTTTTGAAATAAATCACAGTAGAAAGCAACTAAACTAATCTTATTAATCTAATATGCATATGATCAGAACAATAAATCAATCTACTCTAAGATCTATGACATGATATGTGACATATAAAATCTAAAAAATTAAAAGATAAAATCTGCATGCATACATGTGAGCAGTAGATCAAATCTACTTCTAATTTGAGTCCAAAACTCCATACCTGAGTGTGGATCATAATCGTCGTTGTTGAAAAATATGGTAAAGAGGATCCTCGCTAGTTGTTGGTAGCCACACACGTGTCCAATCTCTACGGAAAGTCCACTCGAAGCTCCGATCTGATCGATCTCCTCGGGAGTGCTAGCTCATACGAAAACCATCTTGTTGGCCGATTTGAATCTTTTTTTTAATTTCTCAGATCTTTTCAAAGGTTGAAGAAGATATCTGAAAGAGATGAGGATGAGGAAGAAGTATGGAGAGGAGACGCTCTTCTCTCTTCTTTTTCTCTTTTTCAAATCTTTAGGAACAAATCTAGGAACCACCACCCCAAGAGAGGAGACCCTTGCCCTCAATATCTCATGCCAATAATCTAAGGAGGCATCCCAATTTTTTGATCACATCTCTTATTTTGGCGCCCCTTGAAACCCCATTTAAATAGGAGAATAGGTTAGGGTTTGAAGAGTCCAAGAGAAGTTGGACTCTAGCATGAGTTGTCGCCCCCCTCTCACAATTCCACCCCAATAAAAATAATGTGACGCACATCTTTTTTTCTTTCTCACGGTAAATCAGATCTCATCTGATTTCCATGATGAAAACCCACTCAAAATGTCGCACAAAATAAATCTCATATGGTAAGGTGTGCAGGTAGTTGGATGGGATAAGGTCTTTCCTTTTAAATCATGTCCAATCTTTATCATATAAGAATTCAAAAGGAAACCAACTAACCTCTATCCATATAGAGCGGTGAGAAAGAAGGAAAAGAAGGGGTGCATGAGATGTTTTTGGCATGAACTATTTCATGCAAAAAGAAGTAGGCGTGGTGTCTTTGGCGGCCAAGGGAGAGAGAGAGTCTCAGTCAACTTGGACTCTCTCTTCTTTTCTATTTTTGGTCCCAAACCAAATCAAATTTGGTTTGACCCAAAGAAAAAATAAAATTCAATTAATTTAGGTTCATAAATTTTTAATCAAATCTCAATCAAATTAGAAATTGATTGAACCAAAGTTCTGATCAAATCAGGGATAATTCTTCCTTAGCGATTATGTCATCTCATAACCTAATCAGATCAACTCTAATTGAATCAAATTCAATTAGATTTGATCTAATTTTTTTGTTCAATTAAATTAAACTAATCAATAATTTAATTGCTAATTAATTTTTATTAATTTACTAACACTCAGTGAATAAATTTTTTGTAACTTTTGCATAAGATTAACCATCAATCAAACTGATGATTAAATCCTTGAATGATTCTCAATCGTTAATCAACCACATGATCAGTCAGAAATTTTTTTTGAGTGTGATCCTGTAGGTTCAAACCTAAGCTGATAATATAAAAATAAAATTTTGAACCAATCGATGTGACCATCTAGCAATGAGACCCGACATCCGGATAGGTCGAATGATGGTGAAGCAACATTCAATAATCTACTGATGTATGGTTATCGTATAATTCATTTCTTTGACCCTAATACTCAAGGACGACCTAGGTTTAACTATCAATCCTAGATAAGTCATCCATATTGTATTTCAATTTTTCAAATCCATCACATAGATTATCTGGGCCCAGATTTTGTCAAATTGAAATATAGTGATGCATTAACTCTTACTAATTTAAAGGGGTCAATCTCATTTTGACTCACTCATCGATTTGACAAGTACTTGACTGCACCTAAAAATCTTCTATTATTAAATTAAAAATTCAGATAGTCCAGTATCAAAGTATAGTAAGTTGCTTGTAAGTTAACATAGTGATCTTAGATCAGAAGGACACTTATACCCATACTTTCATGAGTTACTCTTGACAACAGAGTGCTCCATAGTTGATCACGTTCCATGATGATGTACTCCTACATCTCACCTACATGCCATACTAGTGTCTCCATACTATTTGATTACGAGCATAACCAATACATATGGCATGCAATGACCTACACTTGATATCATTATCTTTCTAGTAATAGCGTATCGTTTGGTCATGAACCAATTTAAGGACTACGCGATAAATTCTCTTCTATCTATCAAAGTAGTCCTAAGGACTTCATCACAATACAGAAGTTCGTTAGAAGATGTAATCTTATGATAAAAAAGACCAAATAATTTTTATTATTTATCAATTCATATATATTTATAATTAACACAATCATCAAACGATTGACTTTAGGACATAATTTTCAACAAGGTGCTAATGCATATGTCTGATTTAAGGAGACATTGGGCATGCAAGGTGCTTTGGAGTGTATAATTGAGGAGTGACACACATAGTCCTTTAAGTAGACTAGTAGTTTGTGAGTTCATTGTAGTCTTCCTTCTTGCACTAGTGGAGTTGATGCTGTAAAGCTTTCAGTTTCTGAAGCATGAGACACAACATCTGTTGCTGCTGATTGTGTCTCATTTGCTTCAGTCATTACCAATTGCTCTGCTTCAGCATTTGCATCAAGATGTTGGACAAAATCAATGCTGGTAGATACAACTTGTTGCAGCACATTTTCACTAGTTTGTTAAGTAAGAAACTCCCCCTAACTACCTATGCTTTGCTCATGTGAAATAGATGGTATGTGTGCAGGAATGACTTCTACTTGCTTCTAAGAAAATTGTCCTTCATAGAAAATCACATCCCTTGATATTAGAGTTTTATTCTTTTCTAAGTCATAAACTTTCCATCCCTTTTGATTGAATGAATATCCACAAATATACATTTTCGAACTCTTGAATCGAATTTGTCACTAATACAAGCATGAACATAATATAAACTTCCAAAAACTTGTATATGATCATAAGATGGGCATTTACCATACAATTTTTTATAGGGTGTTTGCTAATTTAACAATGCCGACAGTGTGTAGTTGATGAGATATGCGGCTGTAAGAATGCATTCACCCAAGAATTTTAAAGATAAACTTGCTTCAAAATGAAGAGCTCGAACTACATTCGAAAGATGCCTGTGTTTACGCTCCACTTTGCCATTCTGCTATGGGGTATAAACACAAGATGTTTGATGTTAAATTTCATGAGATGTCAAATATTCTTGTAAGGAATGTGACATGAACTCTCTACCATTATCACTTCTAACAATCAGCACTAAAGAATTAAACTGTGTTTTTGCCATAGAAATGAAAACAATGAGATACCTAAAAACTTCACTCTTATTATTCAATAAGTAAACTCAAGTACTTCTAGAATAATCATCCATAATAGTTAGAAAATAATGACACCTTGATAGTGAAGGAGTTCGATAAGACCCCTAAACATCACAGTGAATCAAAGAAAAAGGATGTTCAGCAACAAAATGATTTGCTGGAAAAAGAATTCTAGTTTGCTTTGCTCGATGACAACTATCACCAGGAGCATCTTTATTAACCAAATCTACCGACAGAGAAGTAATAGAACTCAAAGTCTGTGGTGATGGATGTCCTAATCTCTTATCTCACAACCACTATGTGTCACCTGGATCTGCAGCTTTAGCATTAAGACTATGTACCACACTCTCGAAAATATTATTGGATGTGTGTCCTAGAAGCCAATAGTTGGCTGACATATTTTATAATTTCAGGATATAAAATTTATACTTATAAAATATTTATTAATAAAAAATAATTTTTATTTTTAATCATATTTTATGTGTCCATAATTTATCTTAAAAATTAATAGATAATTTTGTATATTCTCAATGATGTTGAGAATTTGAGACATACATTATTAGTGGTTGATTTCTAAAAGCTTCCGATCGGAGGATCATTATAGAGAATAGTGATCGATCCAGTTAGATCGATGTATGGATTATCTTCCTTCCAGATAGATGAATCTCGAGTCTGCAGTGTATGGATACTAGGATGAGAGTACAGATAATTGTTAGAGAATAACTTATACTGAGCATGACCAATATGAAAAATTACTTGGATGACTTCTCACTCGTCAGTGATCTTCTTGATGCTACAATGGTGTGAATGGTCTTTTAACCTGCGGTGCAATGGCTATTTACGGTGAGGCACTGAGTTTGACTACACCCAAACTTAGACTCTTAGTCATTTGAATCCTTGTGGTGTATGTTGGCTTCAGTGCATTCAGATTCGCTATTAGGAGTAGGATGCATTTAGATAAAATTTATCGATCTTGATAGAAAAAGAGTAGTCCAATGTGATTCATGAGATTGAGTTTAGAAAGTCTTTAGCTAAAGTAAGTATGAATGCTGGAAAAGAATTTCACAGAATTCACATGTGAACTCGAGTCGAGCCAATCTGATATTTGACAAATATTGAGATTTAATGAGTTCTCCATGACCTTTATCAAGTCTAGCTCACAATAGATAGACTGAATCACACGATAACTGTACCTAGAGATTCAATATTTTTATTTTGCTAGATTACTACTATATACTGCTAGGTGTCACTAGTGGATTATGAGACTCATCAAGCGTCATCTTGATGATTGATGACCCTTGATGGATAGAGTTGGCATTATTCCAATCCATCGAAAAAATTTCGATGGAAATCATAATATATCTCACTCTCAGTATCAGATAGAATAGAATCTATGGGATCATACATAAAAAAAAAATTATCTGATCAGATGGCTAATCAATGATTATGAATCGTAGAAAGATAGAATCATCAATGTGATTGATGATTTATCCTATGCAAAAATTAAAATAAAATAATTTACTAAGAGTTAGTGAATTATAAGAAGATTATTTAGTAATTAGATTGCTAATTATCTTAATTTGATTGAGCAATCACATTCAGATCAAGTCTAATTGAATTAGATTCAGTTTGACTTACATTAGGTTTAGCTTAATTAAGTTATAAGATAACTCGATTATAAGAAAATTTGAATTCTGATTTGATTGGGACTTGAGTTCAGTTAAATCCTAATTGGATTAAGATCTGAATTAATACCTAATTTGATTAGATTCATCTAATTAGGCCTAACTAAATGAGATTTGGTTTGAACCAATTTAGATCAACATAAAGTCCAAATCCATTTGGACTTGATCTCCTTGCGCCATCACTCGATTGCCCATGCCAATCCTCATGCCAATTTGATTTTGGTGTAGGGATTTGAATGCCAAAAGAGTGTTGTCACCCACTCCCTTATCCCCTATTGATAAGGATCAAGTTGGTTTCAGTTTTGAATTCAAACTCGTTTTGAATTCAATTTTGAAACTTGATCTTTATCCAAATGAGAAGTTGTTCTCATCCTAACCTCTTTGGATGCCATCTTTTAAAGCGCTTTCCTTTTTGGCATGCCATCAGATGTTACCATCGAAAAGAGAGAGTTAGGGCATGTGCTAGATGTGGGCGATTTCATCTGGTGTGGAGAGATCCTAAGGCTTCTAAGTTGGGTGTGGGGATCTTAAAGGAAGTGAGAAAGTGTTCTCTAGTTCTTATTCCTCCACCTCTTCTTCCTCCAACTTTCTTCTCCTCTAAGAGTATCTTCAGACCTAAAGAAGGTGTCAGATCAGACATCAAGAGTGGAGCTCTATAAGGGAGCTAGCATCCCAGGGAGTTCATCAGACTTCTGATCAGATTAGAAGCTTCAAGTAGATACCTGTGGAGGCCGGACATGTGTGCGGCTCAAGAAACCTTCAAATCTACAATCATCAGCTATGGTGAAGTTTGATCCATGCTAAGGTATTGAGATTTGATCTCAAATTTATGTTCTAAATTTTAGATTATGCATATTATGTATGTCATAGATCCATGCATGGGTAGTTTATAGATTTAATCTGATGCATGTTGAGTTAAAAGGGTTTAATCTAGATTTTTTCCGTTCCATTCAAAAAATTTTGAAATACATACATAAAATTATCTTGCATTCTAATAATGGTATCAAAGCCACAGATTTTTCTTGACATGCATAAATCTGATTTTATATGAAGTATGAGATCAAATCTAATTCAAATGTGATCTGAGCATGTTTAGATTAAATTTCAACATGTTAGACTAGATCTAAATTTTTGATATATAAGATATATGAAAGTATATGTGATATATAGATCTAGTTTAATGTCTTAGTAGTCTAGTACTCGGAATGGGTATATCACCATGGCCGTCTGGTCATAAGAGAAAGTTGGGATTGAAGTCAATCTCCTACCTAATCGACAGTTCTCTTATGGCGTATAGGGGTGCTGCTTGTGATGTCTCATGAAGAAAAACCATAAAATAAAATAAAAAAACTTAATTTTCTGTAAAACTTTAAATCCAAAATTCTAGGATCTATTTGTATATGTTGCATAGTAAAGTTGTTCAAATTTAAAAATTATTTCATATCTAAATTAGAACTTTTGATGATCAATGCATATAAAATCTAAAACTGTGGCTGGCATGTCTATCGAGTCGACTCATTTTTGTTGGAGTCGACTCGAGACCTGATGAGTCAGCTTGATTTGTGGACGAGCCAACTCAATGTGCAAGCTGAGGCTTACAAGCTTCTATTAATCACGGGTGAGTCGACTCGGTCTCAGAGTTGAGTCAACTCCCTGTGATTAGTCGACTCGAATCCAGGGTGAGTCGACTCATTTCTGTGAACAGAATATTGTATAAGATGCAATCTAAATTAATTTAGATTTTGATATTTAAATAAAATTCATGTTCATAATACACTTAATTAAGAATTAAGATTTAAAATTAAAAGGTCTAAAATTGAGAATTTAAGATTCAATTTTTATACATAAAACATGGGATTTTAGATATGGATAGCTCAATTAGGTCTAGTTTTGAGCGGTTGATCAAACCAAATTAAAAATTAACTAAGATTGGGTCAAATATGCTTATGACCAATCCAATAGTTGTAGATTGATCAGGTCGATCAAAAGTTATGTATTGTCGATCAATTTAAAGACCTAATTTGGCTTAGTGGTTCGATCTCGAGTCTAGGCTAACCTATTCAATTCTAATTAATTAATTAGTATCTAAGACAAGTCTTGATCATAATTTTTAATTGGGATTGTGCTTACCTGGTTATGAATAAATGATGTCCAAGGCAAGCATCTGCAAACCTCCCAACGATCACACTTATTTGACCAACTTGGTAGATTATATTTTAATTTAGGTGGCTTATTGATTTAAGCTTTTCCATGCCACTAGGTTAGTCATAACCGCTATAATTAATTAAAAATGAGATATGAATCTAAATCTCTTCATTAAATATTAAGTCTAGTGATCTTTCACTATTATAAAGATGCGGATGCCTTTCTGACATTGATCGTTCTCGACTGGTTACAGTGGTTCGATTACATCGAAAAGGTACAACTACTCTATTGGCATTAGATACTCTTAGATAGAGATGGGGTTAGACCCAATAACTATTTGATGAGGGATCCAATGATGATTTTGCTCCCACTGATGAATGGTGGGTCTGATTTAACTAAAAAATATATCAATAACTCTTAGGTGAGACCACAAGATTTAAAGATCGAACCCGCTGCATCTTGCTTAGTGAAGCAATAGACAAGGTGTTGTCTACTCGTTGATTTGCATATCACCAATAATCATTAGGTGAGGTGCGTGTAAATCAGTGGGACCATAGTGTCCACTTGAAATCGATAGCGCATAGATTTTTATTTCTCCACCTGAAGAGTGTGAGAGATTCAAAAAAATAGTAGGAGCCTTACTTATTTTTAAAGTCCCTAGAAAAACATTTATCAAGTACAAATATCTAATTAGAAACTATTCTCTCTGTAGATTATCATGTCGTGTTCTAACTCTTTAGCCCGTATTCTTGACACCAATAGGTTGACGAAGACTAATTACAGAGACTGACTCAGTAACTTGAGAATAGTTCTTAGTTTTGAGAAATTGACCCATATCCTCAATCAGGATATACCTGTATTACCGGCTCATCCATCCCTTGATCAATGAGCTGCACTTGAAAAGTGGATGGACAAAGACAATAGGGTTAAGTACTATATTTTGGCATCCATGTCTAATGATCTTCAGTGCCAGCATGAATATATGAGGACTGCTAAGGAGATGCTGACTCATCTGCAAAAGTTGTATAGTGTGCAGAGTCGCAAGGCTCACTTTGAGGTCATCAAAAGATTTTTTAGAGCACAGATACGTGATGGATAATCGGTTAATGATCATTATTTTGATAATAATCAAGGACATTGAAGAGCTTTAGAAGCTCGAAATGATAATAGATAAGAAATTATCGATGGATTTGATCATGCAATCCCTTCCTAATTCATATAGGCAATTTATCATGAACTCCCATATAAATAAAATTGATTGCACTTTGTCTGAGTTGTTGAATATATTGGTGACAGCTAAGGACACCTTGAAAAATTCAAAAGACTCAGTTCTAACTATAGAGCAGGCTTCCTCCAAGAGAAAGTCAACTTGAAAGAAGAAGAATAAGAAGCCTACAAAGAAACAGAAGATCGAGAGCAGGCAAAAGAAGAAAGCTCTGAAAAAGGCCAGCGACAAGGAAAAATATTTTTATTGTAATATCGAAGATCACTGGAGAAAAAATTATCCTGCGTACTTAGCAGGTCTGAATAATAAGAAGAAGGATGCATCTTTTGAAGACACGTCTGATTTGCTCGTAATTGAAACTAATCTAATAGTTTTCTCTTCTTCTAGTTGGATTTTAGATTTTGGCTCGAGTGCTTACTTATACACTTCTATGCAGGATCTAGAGAAAGTTAGAAGACTGAGTGATAAGCGATATATTTTTGCATTTATTGTAGATATTTTTGGTAATTTATGGTGCTAACATCTTCTTAAAAATCTAATTTCATGAATAAATTAGATTTTCTTATAAAAATAAATAATTTAAAAAAAAATGAAATTAGAGCATATTTATAGAAAATAGATGTTAATTTAATTGAGTAATTTGAGCACCAAAATAATAAAAAAAATTAAAAAAATTTAAAGCATATTTTTTCTTATTTTTTAGGCAAAAATTAGAGTAAAAATTAAGCCAAAATATCTTAAAAAATAAAAAATATTACCTTCGGTGCATGGTGGACTGGCTGCTCGGTCCACAGAGTCAATGGCATGGTCCACCGAGAATGTTATGCGGTCCACAGGTGCAGCTCATGGCGGGCAGAAGACTCTTCACGTGATCCAACAGTCCACGTTCATCCCAATCCAGATCCGACGGTTCCCATTTGTTGCCGGTTGAAAGAAGGACTCCTGGGCCCGATCCAAAATACCCTAAAATTCATCCATCATGAGATCCAATGGTTAGCATCATTCTCGACTTTGAATAGGATTTCTGAGTGCAATCCGATGGCCCAGATGTGATCCATCATGAAATCAGACAGTTGAGGATGCTCCCGACTGAGAATAAGAGATAAACAGCATGATCCGATGGTCAGAAACTGATTAAAGGTATGATCGAATGGCTGACAATTGATCCGACTTTGATAAGGAATACAACTCTATTTTATTGGATAGATCTGGACGGTCTAAGCTTCATCCAACGGTCAAAAAATTCCTAAGTGTTTAATATATTTTCTAAGGATTTTAGGACTCTTTTTCCTATCAAAAAATATAAAAAATTTACCTATAAATAGGAGATCCAAAAATAAGTCTTGAGAGTAAAAAAATTAGGTGAAAAGTTAAAAAAATAAAAAAAATATATTATAGTTTTAGAGACCCAAGGAGAAGAAGGAGAAAAGTCGGTTTGCTCTACGGAGTACGACGGAAGAAGGAGAGATCATCAACCATCTTTCTGATGAGGCTGGACTAATCAACTTTAGATCTTTATTACAGTTTATTTTTATTTTTTTATTATTCTTTTTAAAGTCTCTGTACTTGAATTTCAATTTCAATTAATGTAAAATTTATTTTCTTGCACTTTAAATTCCTGTCTTTTATTTTTTTGTAATTAGATGCTAGGATCTAATTAGTAGATCTTAGTATCAATTTATTTTATACTTTTTAAATTCTTATTATTTATTTTATTGTAAGTAGATATTAAGATTTAGTTAGTAGATCTTAGTACCGCATTTATTTTTTATATTTTTAATTTTTATTTTCTGACTTAAATTACTTTCTTCAAAATTTTATTTTTTTACAAAAATTAAAGATTTCAAATCAAAATCCTATTTTCTCTATGGATTCGACCTAACTCACTATTTTTTATATTTTTTTAATTTTTATTGAAGTCAGGATTAGATTGATAATCATGATATCCTAACAACAATATTACGATCGTATCAATTTTTGGTGCCGTTGTCGGAGAAGGCACCAATTTTAATGTTTGATTTTTTTAATTTTTTTATAAATATAGCTTACTAACTTTTTTAATTTTTTTTAAAAAAAAAAATTCAAGAAAAAAGAAGAGATAGAAAGCTTCCACTTTTGCTTGGTGAGATCAATCCTAATCTTAACCCTAACTATTTTTTTTAGTATTAATTATTTTTTTTTTCAAATTAACCTAAAATTCATCCACATAAACCTAATAAATATTGCGTGACAAGAGTAGAAACTTAATTGTTAGAAGTATTCATCATCTTAGATTTTTTTTTGATGATCGTTGGAGACAAAGTAAGCTTTCAAGTTTGATTAATTTCATGCATCTAATTTAGTTGCATAGAACCCCTTATTTAAAATTGGTTGTGTATATTCATCTCAAATCAATTTAAGGGCAACACCTATAATAAGATAAGGTGGAGATCTCATCACCCTTCCTTAAGCCCAAAAATAATCAACCAGCATCCCGCATTAACCCTAGCCTAATTAAAATTTAGTAGATATTGGACCCTAGGATCAATTGAGTTTAGTTTGAGTATTGTGGTGAAGTCAAGTGCAAAGTAAGTTTGGACTCACCCCTAAAACTGGTGTCTAAGGCAAGAGATTACAAAGCCTCAGCCTAAGTGGACTCGTGATTATTTAATTGGTTCCGTTAGCTTATCTGGCCAATCTAATTAGTGTCTAAGGCAAGCAATGGGGGGACCCCCACGACCCCACCTCTTACCTAGCTAGTTAAAGGAAGGCGAACATACCCAATTTGCACTAAGCTAAGCTACTCTATATCAAACTGTTAGGTCTAAGAAATTCATAGGTGTCTAAGTTTAATTATCTACTAACTTGATTATAATTAATACTCAACCATAACTAATTCTTCTCACCTTTCATCTTTAGGTCTAAGACTTTCTTAAGGATCTCACATTTAGAACTTCTCTCTTTCTTTCTCTTCTTTTTTTTTCTTTCTCCCTTTTCTTAAAAAATAAAATTAACAAAAAAAATTGAACCACACATATTAGGGTTTGCATTGATACATACATGGTATAATTTTTTATCTTGACCTAGTTGAATCTAATCCTGAAATTAAATGACTGATCCATGTTACATCTAAAAATTAAATGGCTAAAAATTCTGAGAACTACCTGGGCAGATGAAAGAATATTTTATTTCTTCCACATATAACCCATCAATATTTTCATCATTCTATAGAATTAAACATTCTGATTCTAATCTTAAGATCGATTTGAACTTGATAGTCCAAAAATTAGATAAAATCGACCTTCTTATAGATAAATGCCTAGTCTTAGATCTACAATCTCCTGTGCAATACACATCATCTCTCAATTATCAGGAGATTTGTTATATCTGTGCTAGCCCAACCCATCATATGAGTGAATATCCTACAGCTGCATAGTTTTCACCTTTCATTCAAGAACAAGTTCAAGCTGCTCAAGGTTACTTAAATTCTGTCAATGACCCATTCTTAAAGCATATAACCAAGATTGGAGGAACCACCCTAATTTTTCTTGGAGACCCTAACAGACTCAGGCTCAGACCCAAATTCCTCCTATACAAAATTTTTAAAATTGGCCACAATACCAGAACTATATCTATAATAAAGGTCAGCCTAGTCAGTCTATCCAACCATCCTATTACAATCAACCTTCATACCCACCTCCTCAACAGACCAATCTAGCCGACGATAGATTTAGCCAACTTCAACAAATGATCATGACCCAACAGCAATCCTTCGCTAGGCTAGAAGCACAAATAACTCAATTAATTGAGTCTACCATAAAGAGAAAACTAGGTCAATTATCAAGCCAATCAATACTGAATTTTGAAAAAGACCCACCCATTCACCAATCACCTAGACTTAGTCATCAATCTAATATCCCATTTAAAAATCTTCAATTTAAAAATGATAAAGTAATCTCTGAGCTTAAAAGTGATAGGATTCTTAAGGACCCATACCAAGATCAGGTGAAAGAGGCTAGTACTGATTCTAGGCAAAAAGAAAATTTAGAAGAGAAGATTAGTACTGAGACTAACCCGATAGAAGAACCTGAGTCTAAAATTATTATTGATCTAAGTGATAAAGAGAAGAGAACGGATGAGTTATCCGAGATATATAAACTAAAAGTCCCATTCCTTTTAGACCTAGAAGCCAGTTCTTCCACTTTAGAATCACCTCCTCCAGAACTGAAATTACCCTTGGTTACATCTGAGTACACATGTTTAAAATCAACTGACACCCTTTCGACACCCATTACTTCAAACTCAACTCTTAACCTAAAAACTTAGTTCATGAGCATTTTAGAAGAACAAATAGGAGAAATTTTCAACAAATAAGGGTCTGTAAATAGATTTGTGAATTATCTTACTACAATTAAGAACAAAGATGTGTAATACATTTTGAAGATTGATAATAAAATATTAAAATTTATCATAGGCCATCTTCTTAAGATTAACAATTCAAAACTATTAAAATTTGTCAATCCAATATTCGATACGGGGTAGGTGAAAGAATCAGCATGGTCTGACTAAAGACAGTAAGCTTAACACTTCTTGGGAGGCAATCCAATTTTAGTTTTAGCTTTTATTTTTTATTATTTTTTATATTTTATTTAGGTTAATCGAGTCTTACTTTGTATCTTTTGTAGAGATCTGAAGATAATATTGTTTGAGTTGGGAGAGAATCAATTTTGAAAAGATTTTTGGATCAGGTGGTATCTCTCATTTTCTTTTTCTTTACATGCACCCTTCATTTTTTCTACTCCATTGAGGACAATGTCGATTAAGTTGGGGGAGAGAATAATAAAAATTTTTAAAATTTTAAAATTCTCAAGTAAGTTAGTATTTAGTATTTAAGCACTTGATTATATTTAAGAATCAAGTTAAACTAAGTATTTTAAAAAAAAAAATTGATGTACAAACCAGAGAGTTTGTGAGATATTGAGGGATCAAGTAGTAAGAAAACTCAATAAAGAGTTAAGTTTAAAACTTAAATAATTTTTTTTGAGTATTTCTAAATTTTTCTACTAGCATCAAAGAAGAGTTAACTTTTTATGGGCCTGTGTTGGGTAATTATATATTTTTTCATATGAAAATTAAAAAAAAAATAGAGTTTTCAAGTATTTCATGCTGAGTAACCGGGCCTCTTTGCCTAAGCAAGCATTGAGTTTCGCATCAAAATATATGAAGGGCAAAGAAGCTTTATTGTAAAGCTAGTTTTAACTTGTAACCTGTTTGATTCGAGCAAGTAGGTCCTAGGGGTATTCTATATCTAGTACCCTAAAGTCGTCTGGTTTGAGAGTCATTGACGGAAAAATTACTACATGGCTCAAACAAAAAGCTTAAGGGGTTAAGACACTCAATAGCGGTACAATATTAAAAAAAAAAAATTAATGAATGAAGGATGAAAGTAACAATACACTTGTCCGTATGAAGATTAATGATTTGAAGATAAAGATAGAGATAATTTAGAAAAGTTCAAAAAAAATTTAGTATTCTTAATTTAACTCCCACATTGATTAGTATTAATACCTCAATGACATACCTCACTCACGCTCTACTGAATATCAATAGCTTTTTAAAAATTATTTGATGAAATTTAAAACTTTAAGTTAAACGGTACTTAATTCTAAATTCTTTCTTTACTCGAGGTTGAGCAAAGTTTAAGTTGAGGGGTGTGATAAGCGGTATATTTTTGTATTTATTGTAGGTATTTTTGGTAATTTATGATGCTAACATCTTCTTAAAAACCTAATTTCATGAATAAATTAGATTTTCTTGTAAAAATAAATAATTTAAAAAAAATATAAAATTAGAGCATATATATAGAAAATAGATATTAATTTAATTGAGCAATTTGAGTATCAAAATAATGAAAAATTTTTAAAAAAATTAATGCATATTTTTTCTTATTTTTTAGTTAAAAATTAGAGCAAAATTAGAGCTAAAGTACCTTAAAAAATAAAAAATATTACTTTCAGTGCATGGTGGACCAGCCGCTCGGTCCACAGAGTCAATGGCGCGGTCCACCAAGAACATTATGCGGTCCACAGGCACGGCTCATGGTGGGCGGAAGTCTCTTCGGGTGATCCAACGATCTACGTTCATTCCGACCCAGATCCGACGGTTCACATTTATTGCTGGTTGAAAGGACTCCTGGATGCGATCCAAAATATCCTAAAATTCATCCATCATGAGATCCAACGGTTAGCATCATTCTCGACTTTGAATAAGATTCTTGGATGCGATCCGACAGCCCAGATGCGATCCATCATGAAATCGGATGTTTGAGGATGCTCCTGACTGAGAATAAGAGATAAACAGCGCGATCCGAAGGTCAGAAATCAATTAAAGGCATGATCGGATGGCTGACAATTGATCCGACTTTGATAAGGAATACAACTCTATTTTTTTTGGCAGATCTGGGCAGTCTAAGCTCCATCCGACAGTCAGAAAAATTTTTAAGTGTTTAATACATTTTCTAAAGGTTTTAGGACTTCTTTTCCTACCAAAAAAATATGAAAAATTCACCTATAAATAGGAGATCTGAGAATAAATCTTGAGAGTAGAAAAATTGAGTGAAAAGTTAGAAAAAAAATAGAAAAAAAAATATTAGAGCTTTAGGGACCCAAAGAGAAGGAGGAGAAAAGTTGGTTTGCTCTACGGAGTACGACAGAAGAAGGAGAAGTCATCAACCATCTTTTCGACGAGGCTAGACTAATCAACTTCAGATCCTTATTATAGTTTATTTTTATTTTTTATTTTTTTTAAAATTCTCTGTACTTAAATTTTAATTTTAATTAATGTAAAATTTATTTTTTTGTATTTTAAATTCTCATCTTTTATTTTTTTGTAATTAGATGCTAGGATCTAATTAGTAGATCTTAGTACCAATTTATTTTATACTTTTTAAATTTTTATTATTTATTTTTATTGTAAGTAGATGCTAGGATCTAGTTAGTAGATCTTGGTACCAAATTTATTTTTTATACTTTTAATTTTTATTTTTTGATTTAAATTACTTTCTTCAAAATTTTATTTTTTTTTGCAAAAATTAAAGATTTCAAATCAAAATTCTATCTTCTCTGTGGATTCGATCCGACTCGCTACTTTCTCAATATTTTTAATTTTTATTGAAATCAAAATTAGATTGATAATCACGATGTTCTAATGATAACATCATGATCGTATCACTGAGAAAAGGTGAAATCACTCTCTGGATCAGTAATAGGGCAAGAGTTACTACTGTGGCCATCGGGACCTATTCTTTGAAGCTACTATTAGGATTTAGTTTGCTTTTAAAGAATTGTTATTATGTACCTATAGTCAGTAAAAATTTAATTTCTATATCTGTGCTGGCATAGAATAATTATAATTTCTATTTTAATAAAGACTTGTGCATAATTTATTAGAAATAAAATTATTGCATGTACTTTTTTAATTGATGGACTTTATCATTTGCATATGGATGTGAGTGTTAACATTAACGAGTAAGTAGTGAATGCCATAGGATCTAAGAGACTTAGAGATAGGATTAGTCAAAAATATCTGTATCACCGTAGACTAGGCCATATAGGAGAGGACAGACTTAACAAACTAGAGAAAGATGGCCTTCTTGGGCTATTGACTTTCGAGTCTTATCCAATTTATGAGTCCTATCTTCAAGAAAAGAAGGCCAAGCTACTCTTTGTAGGACATGGAGAAAGGATCACTGAGATATTAGCCCTAGTACACACTGATGTGTGTGGTCCATTCGATATACAGGCCAGGGTTGGCTATCTCTACTTTGTAACCTTTATCGATGATTTCTCATGGTATGAATTTGTGTACCTAATGCAATACAAACCTGAGGTCTTTGAAAAGTTTCAAGAGTTCAGACATGAAGTAGAGAAATAAATCAAAAAATCCATAAAGGCTCTTCGATCAGATCGAGGAGAAAAATATCTTAGTGAAAAATTTCAGATCTATCTTAAAGATAATAGTATAGTCTCACAGTGGACACCTTCAAAGACGTCTTAGCTCAATGGAATATTTGAAAGGGAGAATCAGATTCTATTGGATATGGTTCAGTCTATGATGAGCTTCATAGATCTTCCTATTTTTTTCTAGAGATATGCATTACTTTCTACTATTCATTTTCTAAATATGGTTCCCTCTAAATCCGTTCCTATCACACTATATAAGTTATGGTATGGTAAGAAATCGAATCTTAGCTATCTTAAGATTTGGAGATGTCTAGTCCATATCAAGCAGCAGCAGGCAGACAAGTTAAAGGCTAGATCATTTAAGGCTCATTTTATAGGATATCCTAAGAAATTTATGAGATACTATTTTTATCTTTTAGAGGATCATAATATGATTGTGAGCTGTTATGCTGTCTTCTTGAAAAAGAAGTTTATCCAAGATTGAGATAGTAGGAGAAAAATTGAGCTCGAAGAGAAAGTCTCTGAAGAGCATTGAGTCTAAGAACCTAAACCCAATTATGAGCTAGTAGATGTAGTACCTCTTCTATCTCGTAGATCAAATAGGATCTTCTGTCCTCCTAAAAGATATTTAGGTATACTTACAGAGGATTTAGCGGAAGCATTTCTTGTGGGAGCTAGGGATATTAGAAATGATCCCAAAACTTATGATGAAGTGATGTTAGATGTAGACTCCGAGAAATGAAAAGAAGTGATGGAGTCAGAAATTGACTCCATACATTCCAACCAAATTTGGATCTTAGTAGATCCACCTGAAGGTATTGTACCTATTAGGTATAAATAGATCTACAAAAAAAAATTGGTTCGGATGGTAAGATAGAGACTTATAAGACAAGACTGGTTGCGAAAAGTTATAATCAATACGAAGGTATTAACTATCAAGAAATCTTTTCATCCGTAACCATGCTAAAATTCATCCAAACTTTGCTTGCGGTTGCAGCTTATCATGATTATGAAATATGACAGATGGATGTAAAAATAGCCTTTCTAAATGGATATATTGAAGAAGATATTTATATGAAGCAGTCTATGGGTTTCACATCCAGTGATTGTAATCACAAGGTCTGCAAGCTGCAAGGGTCCATATATGAACTCAAACAAGTATCTCAAAGTTGGAACACTCACTTCAATGATGTAATCAAATCGTTTGATTTCATCAAAAATAAGGAGAAGCCCTGTGTGTATAAAAAGGTCAGTGGGAGCGTCATCTTGTTCCTCGTATTGTACATGGATGACATCCTCCTAATTGAAAATGATATTTTCATGCTGATATCAGTTAAAGTATGATTGTCAAAATAATTTTTCATGAGAGACCTAAGAGAAGCTTCCTACATTCTTAGTATAAAGGTCTATAGGGACAGATCTAAGAGAATGATAAGACTCTCATAGAAAATATATATAAAGGAGATACTGAAGATGTTCAGCATGAAAAACTCTAAGAAGGATCTCTTGCCCCTTAGGCATAGTATTTATCTCTCCAAGAAGATGTGTGCTGACACACCTGAAGAGATCCAACGCATGAGCAAGATCCCTTATGCTTCAGTAATAGGGAGCCTCATGTATGCCATGCTGTGTACATGACTTAATATAGCTCTTGCCGTGAGTGTCACGAGTAGATATCAGTCGAATCCAAACGAATAACACTAAATTACTGTGAAGAATATCCTTAAGTACTTGAGAAAGACTAAGGATTTATTTTTGATCTTTGGAGGAGGATCGAAGCTGAAAGTGAAAGGATACATTGATTCGGACTTCATGTCTGATATTGATGATAGAAAGTCTATATTGAGATGTATTTTCTTATATAATAGTGGATCGGTTAGCTAAAAAAATTTCAAACAACCGATTATTACAGATTCGACTATGAAAGTCGAGTACATCGCTGCCTTTAAAGCCGCTAAAGAAGCATTCTGGTTCAAGAAGTTCATTGCGGAGCTGGGTGTAATATCATCAAATGCCATTATATTACACTGCGATAACAATGACAACATAGTCCTCGCTAAGGAGTCTAGGTCTCATCAGAAATCCAAGCATATAGAGCGACGGTTCCATATCATACACGACTATCTTATGAAGAAGTTCATTGAGGTGCAGAGAGTCAACTTCACGTAGAATATGATGGATCCACTGACAAGGCCTCTCAGCCCGTAAAAGATCGAAGCTCACCTTGAGAAGATGAGTTTTAGGTGTATGGCCAATTGGCTTTAGGTCAAATGAAAGTTTGTTGGATGTGTGCTCTAGAAGCCAAATATTGGCTGACATATTTTATAATTTCAGGACATAAAATTTATACTTATAAAATATTTATTAATAAAAGATAATTTTTATTTTCAATCATATTTTATGTGTTCATGATTTATCCTAAAAATTAACAAATAATTTTGTATATTCTCAAAGATGTTGAAAATTTGAGATACATTATTAGTGATTGATTTCTGAAAGCTCTTGATCGAAGGATCATCATGGAGGATAGTGATCGACCTAGTTAGATCGATACATAGATCATCTCTTTTTTGGATATATGAGTCTCAAGTCTACGGTGTAGAGACACTAGGATGAGAGTGTAGGTGGTTGTTAGAGAATAACTTATATTGAGCATGATCAATATGAGAAACTACTTGAATGACTACTCACTCGTCAGTGATCTTCTCGATGCTGCAGTGGTGTAAATGATCTTTTGATCTGCAGTGCATTGGCTATTCGCAGTGAGGCAACTGAGTTTGACTGCACCTAAACTTAGAACATTTGGCCATTTGAATCGTTATGGTATATGTTAACTTCAGTGGGTTTAGATTCACTGTTAGAAGTAGGATGCATCTAGATAGAATCTATCGATCTTGATAAAAATGAAGTAGTCCTATGTGATTCGTGAGACTAAATTCAGAAAGTCTTTGGCCAAAGCAAGTTAAATGCTGAAAAAGAAAGTCCACGGAATTTACATATGAACTCGAGTCGAGCTAATCTGATATTTGACTAATGTTGGGGGTTGATGAGTTCTCCATGATCTCCATCGAGTCGAGATTCATGATAGAAGGACTGAATCATACGGTAACTATATCTAGAGATTCAATACTTTCATTCTGTTGGATTGTCACTATATACTGTTAGGTGTCATTGATAGATTGTGAGACTCGTCGAGCATCATCTTGATGATCGATGATTCTTGATGGGTAGAGTTGGAATTATTCCAACACATCAAAAAGAGTTTTGATGGGAATCACAATATATCTCACTATCAGACAGAATAGAACCTATGAGGTCACATGTAAAAAAAAATTTATCTGATCAGATAGTTGATCAATGATTATGAATCGTAGAAGGATATAATCGTTAATGTGATTGATGATTAACCCTATGTAAAAATTGAAATAAAATAATTCGTTAGGAGTTAGTAAATATAGGAAGATTAATTAGCAACTGAATTGCTAATTATCTCAATTTGATTGAGCAATGAGATTCGGATCAAGTCTAATTGAATTGGATTCAGTTTGATTTGGATTGGGTTTGGCTTAATTGAGTTATAAGATAATTTGATTGCAAGAAAATTTGAATCCTGATTTGATCAAGACTTGAGTTCAGTTAAATCCTAATTGAATTAGGATCTAAATTGATACCTAATTTGATTAAATTCATCTAATTGGATTTAACTAAATGAGATTTGTTTTGAACCAAATTAGATCAACATAAAGTCCAAATAAGTTTGGACTTGATCTCCTTGCTCCATCACCCGATTGCCCATGCCAATCCTCACACCAATCTGATTTTGGCATGGGGATTTGAATGCCAAAAGAGTGTTGTCGCCCACTCCCTTATCCCCTCTTGATAAGGATCAAGCTGGTTTCAGTTTTGAATTTAAACTCATTTTGAATTCAATTTTGAAACTTGATCTTTATCCGGATGAGTTGTTCTCATCCTAACCTCTTTGGACGCCATCTTTTAAAGGGCTTTCCTTTTTGGCATGCCATCAGATTTTACCACTGAAAAAGAGAGTGTTGGGGTGTGTGCTAGGGTGTGGGCGACTTCATCTAATGTGGAGAGATCCTAAGGCTTCTAGGTTGGGTGTTCGGATCTTACGGCAAGTGAGAAAGTGTTCTCTAGTTCCTATTCCTCCGCATTTTCTTCCTCCAACTTTCTTCTTCTCTAAGAGTGTCTTCAAACCTGAAGAACATGTCGGATCAGCCATTAAGAGCGGAGCACTGTAAGGGAGCTAACACCTCGGGGAGTTCATCGGACCTCTAATTGGATCAGGAGTTTCATGTGGATATCTGTGAAGGTCGGATACATATGCGGCTCAAGGAACTTTCAAATCTACGATCATCAGCTGTGATGAAGTTCGACCCACACTAAGGTATTGAAATTTGATCTCAAATTCATGTTCTAAATTTTAGATTATGCATGTTATGTATGTCATAGATCCGGATACGGGTAGTTTACAGATTTAATCTAATGCATGCTGGGTTAAAAGAGTTTAATCTAGATTTTTTTCATTGTATTTAAAAAATTTAGAAATACATGCATAAAACTACCCTACATTCTAACAAATATAAACTCCATTGCAATCCTCACTCGCTCCAATCACACTCCTTGAGGTGTGGTCATATATAGCACATAATCATGGAAAGAAGATCACTAAACAATTTAAAGATTCACATAGTTTGTTGACTGACAATAGGTTGCAATTAAACGAGGGAATAAGAAGCACATTATGTATGATTATGTTGTTGCTGAGTCGAACACTTCCACTCTGCTTTGCCACTCCATGTCTATCATCAGGTAGAGTAACATAAATTGGGGCAGGAACTTCTTTCATGTTGAGTAATAGAGAGCGAGTACCTGTCCAGTGATTCGATGCACCGCTATCTATTAACCATTCAACATTATTTGTATGAACTTTCTTACCCGAGACATTCTCAAATAGTGTGGGGATTGATTGAGGTTGTGTGCCTGGTGCAATCCCCAAGAGCGCCATCAATTGTGAGTACCATCCGATGTCAAGCTCACTGGTGCACTCCTTCTAGGCTCCTTTCTTCCTACTGTTGCTTCACTTACATGAGATGCCTTCATGAAGCCTTTGTTTTTGTTAGAACGTCTTGGCTTCCAATTGGGTGGGTAGCCAATTAGTTCATAACATTTTGATTTATCATGGCCAGTTCTCTCGTAGCGGTCGCACCTTAACTTTGATGTGCCACTGTTACGTGTGCTTGCTTTGACAGCAAAGATTTGTTCGTTTCCCTCGAGCATGCCAACATTGATTGCAGCAGCTTCAATATTTACTTCAGCACCCTTATGCGTGGCTCTTTGCTTCTCCTCACGCATCACGATGGCGTAGACTTTGTTGATCGAAGGCAACGGCTCCATGCTCAGGATCTGAGATTGAATGATCTCATATGTATCCCGATTGAGCCCCATTAGGAATTGGTGCACCTTCTCTTCCTCTCTTTGTTGTGCTATCTCCTTTGCAGAACCACAAGTACAACCAGCACAAGAATAAGTAGGAATCTTGGTGTACGTCGACAACTCATCCCACATTATTTTCAACTTTGTATGGTAGACAGCAATTGGTTGTCTTTCTTGGCGAAAAAGACTTATATCTCGCTTCAGCTGATGAACTCTTGATGCATTTTCTCGAGAGAAATGCTTTTTGAGATCATCCCATATAGTCTTGGCATCATCAGCATAGGCAACACTTCCTTGGAGATCCTTTTCCAAGGAATTTAGCAGCCATGCTATGATCATGGAATTATTCTCTTCCCAGGCATTCACCTCTGGGGACTTGGCCTCTGGCTTGATCATCGTTCCGTCTATGAATCCCACCTTGTTCTTGGCTCTAAGGGCATTTTTCATGGATCTTTTCTAGATTGGATAGTTGCCGCCATTCAGCAGCGTGGACACTAGTATGGCTCCAGGACTATTTGATGTACTAAGAAAGTAAGGAGATGCCGGATTCACAGATGGATCGGCATTAGCAATAGAGGTGGAAGATGCAGGAGAAGACATGCTGGACTCACAACTCTGCTCTGATACCATATAAAAATTTACTCTTAGGAAAAAAAAAAAAATTACAAAAATTGGTTGTTTTATTAAGTTGCTGATGATTACAATATATACATCAATGTACAACTGTCATGCCCCCGATCCGAGATTGTAAATCGAGGGTCGCGGCAACCGCCGCATACTTATGAAGAACTCTCTCCATAAGCATGCAAGGCATCTCATCACGATATCAATGCATCACAGCGGAATAAATTCAAATAATTATTATTCAACTGTAATTCAAGTAATTAAATCAAATGTCTTACATCCAATAAAATTTTTGCTAAAAAATAAATCTAAGTTCAATGAAGTTGACAATGCTAATTTCGCTTCTAAAAGCTCTGTCCCAATATTTCATTCCATGCTCGAAATTAATTATCTGAATCTGAAAAATAGAAGAAAAGGTAATGAGCTAGACAGCCCAGTAAGTAACAAATATCTCAACTAGATAATTCAGATATTATATAATTTTCAAGAATAATGCTGCAAATAAACATAAGAGTATATTTCATGCTGATTTGATACAAACCAAATATTTTCAAATATTCACATGTAATATAATCATAAATCAATTCGATTCAAAAACACTCGTAACTCAACAGCCTCGACTATGACCAACGTTTAACCCCCATTGGCGGGGTCCACAGAATACCAGTGCACAACTCCCACTGGCAGGGTCCACAAACACCAGCGCACAACCCCCACTGGCAGGGTCCACTGAGTACCAACGTATAATCCCCATTGACGGGGCCCACTGAAACATAGTTAGGCCGAGAGCATAAATCCGATCTATATCAAAACACTTTGTACCACAATATATATCATAATCTTTCACTAAATATGTGCATAAATCGATATACCATAACATTTCAAAAGCACTTTTCTTTAAAAACATAATTTCATAAATCATGCATAATTTCAGAGAATAATTATTTATTTTCAGAATAAATATGGAATATCTCGAGAAGATGATTCATTACTTACCTTTCACGGAGCACTGAACGAATGGATCGACTAACTTCTAGTAGATTCTTCTACGCCTATTATCCAAAATTATATTTTTATATTAATTTAATTCAAAATTAAATCTAACAAATCCCAAAATTAAAATCTCGCTTAAAATCAGACTCGTCTCTAAACTCGATCAGAATCATCAGATAAAGCCTTCCCCTATGCTAATCTTAGAAGGATAACTTTAGAGAGAGAAATCCATCAAGAGAGAGAAAAACAAGCTAGAGAGAGAAAATTCTAGAGAGAGAAAGTAGAGAGAGAAAGTCAGGGTTCAGACAGAAAGCAGAGAGAGAAACTCTCTCTCTCATCAATTTCTTTTTATTTATTTATTTATTTATTTATTTATTTGTTCATACATATATATATATATATAAATATATATATATATATTTATTATTATTATTTTTTTTTCTTCTTTTCTTTTTCTTCTTTTTCTTCTTTTTCTTTCCTTTTCTTTTTCTCTTTTTCCTTTTTTTTTTCTTTTTCTTCTTTTTCTTCTTTTTCTTTTTCTTCTTTTTTTTCTTTTTCTTTTTCTTCTTTTTTTCTTCTTTTCTTGGTTCTTCCCGTGCCGGAACAGGGGACCGATGTGGCCCATGTTTTGCCGGGCCGTTCAGGCCATGGCCGCCGCGGTGGAGGCCGGCGGCCGACGGGGGCCACCCCCCGGTCACGGAGGAGCGTGGCCGGCGATCAATTCCGATCCCCGGCGCCGGAAAATCCAAAGAAAAAAAAAGCTCAAAAACAGGGTCTCTTTCCCGTTCGAAAATCGGCGACTCTCGTCGCCGGCAGCCGCACACAGAAGCATGGGAGGAAGGAGAAGAAGGAGGGAGAGAAGAAGGAGACTCACCTCAGCCTCCGGAGACCTCGTCGGCGGCAAATCACGGCGAGAACAAGGCAAGGGATCGCGGCTCTTCTTCGGAAAAATCGGAGAGGAAAAGAGGGAAAAAGAGTCGATGGATCGATTCTAAAGAGAAGGGGTCTTCTTATAGAGAGTCCTAGGACTCCGAGAGGTCCTAGGATTTCTGATTCTCTTGGGTTTCGCCGGAGAAGAAGACTCCTACCGGAAGTCTTCTTCCCGATTTTTTTTTGATCCCCTGTTTTTTTTTTTTTTTTTTTTGTTTTGGGCTATAACAACAACAATATTGCTAGTTGAGATCTTATAATCGTACAATTATATGTATTTAAAAATAAAAAAACAAATTACAACAGGTTATATGATAAGAACAGAACATAAACGAGCTAAATTGAATGGATTACTAAACTGAACATCAATTCACTGGCATCAATCTTTCTCCTAATCTTCAATAGTCGTGTTAGGCTACTTTCCTTCCAATGGTTGCTTGGCTTCGTATTCCTACTATGATTTCCACATTATGTCCCAGCTGCATCTACTGGTTAGAGATGGCAAAATCGATCCGACCCGATGGGTATGCATCCTACTCAAATCCGATTAAACCCTATTTTTCGGGTTTGACCGGATTTGAGTTTGAATTTGGGTAAAATTTGAAAACTACGGATATGAATAGGGTATGAATAATGCTGTTTTCTATTCAAATCCGAACTCAAACTCGATCCGAACCTATGAGTATGGGTACGATCCAAATCCATACCCGAATATATATATTTATAATTCTATTTTGATAATTCTATTTTGGTTGATAATATATATAAAATTATTTTGATTATTTATATGTTCTATGTTGAATTATAATTTTAGTTCTATGTTTGATTTTTATAAATCTGAACTTATAAATTATGTTCTATGTTGAATTGATAATTTTATTTTAATTGATAATATGCATAAAATTATTTTGATTGTTTATTTTTTTAGGATATAGGATAGGCATAGGTCGGGTATAGGTTGGGTATGGGAAAATAGATTATCCGTGGGTATCTCCAAATCCATTAAGTATGGGGATGGATATCTGTTCTTTTATCCGATCAGGTATCGAGTAGGGTTTGGGTATAGGATATTAAGTTTGGATTTGAGAATGGATAGTACAATATCATATCCAAATCCTACCCATTATCATCCCTACTACTGGTCTCTCGTCACCATCGATTACATCCTATGACATTGTTTCATGGAGCTTGCTGTTGCAAAGAATTTTTATTACATTTGTCTAGTTGATGTTTCATCTACTATATTGTGGTTTCATGTTTGATACAACTACCACGATAAAAGTGATGTATATGTTGGTCTCCATCGTCACTTCTCAGTTATGCTACCTTCGTCTGCCTTTATTTTCTCAGCTTGTGGGTTTTGGATTTCATTACTGCTGGAACCTTATTACTATTTATACACGCATACCTTTTCTATGGCTTACTAATTTGTGCAAATGTGTGTCCTTGCTAAATGCTCTTCTACATGTAATTTTATAACTTTGCTATCTGTAAACGGTTGCTGTTTTGAGTATATAGCAATATGGGTGCTTGGTCCTTTTTTGTGTCTTTCTTCTCAATATAAATAAAGTATCAGTTCACGGCCGAAGAAAGTTCTAACTTTTTACGTTGGCTTTTCAGAGATGAGGAAAAAGACGGTAGCTGGGCTTTCCAAGTGGGCTCGCGATGAGCCAGTCTACCCCAAGCTCATCCAGAGCCTCGGACAAAGGCACCGTGCCAAGGAGGGGGACCTCCTATTCCATTGTCCAAGCAGCCCCCTTCGCTCAGTTCAAACAGGGTCACAGCCACCGACACGTGTTCTCATCGTCTACTCCACGAGGTGCGGCAGCACTACATCGATCGCCCCGCCAAGCCAGTTTGTCAGTGTTGGCCCCTCAATCTGCTCCCATGATAGCCAAGCAGGGGGAGCAGGCCCAAGGTCATGCCTTAAAAATCATAAGATCGGCTGGGAGTTAGTTTGGGTGGCCATAGTTCTAACAGATGTGGAGCTCGTGAAGGTGAAGAGCTTCAGGTTCCACGTCCGTGATGCTTACGATTAATAAAAAGAATACTAACATGGGTAAGGGGCCTGAGGAGTATCTGAAAAGAAGTTACCTAAAAACTCGGCTATTTTAATTTCTCTGAAAATATAAAAGCTCCAAAAAAAAAAAAAATATATATATATATATATATATATATATATATATATATATATATATTAAAATAGTTGCATCAGCCTCTCTTCATCATGTGTATTTTTATCCAAAAGCACCATCCGCCGCATGTCCATGACACAATTTTTTCTTTTTCGCCCATCTTCGTTTTCGTTTCCATAGCTTTATCCGCAAAGCGGGAGGCAGAGCTGGCCCTGGGGCGGCTCAAACTGGACGACTGCCTCAGGCCCCCAATTTTTTTTTTTTTTTTGGGTAAACCAAACGTCGTTCTCCCTCTCTCGAGTCCCGACACCCCAACGGCTCCCAGCAACAGCTTTTTAGCCCTCATCATCTCGATTTCTCTCTTAATTTTTCATCATCTCTCGTCACCTCGCAATGCCTCCCTTGATTTCTCCCTGTTCTGCTGTTCATCGGTGATTCTTCCTTATTTTGAGCATCAAAAATCAGATCAAAATCCATCAAAAAGTCAAGTAAATCTCTTCAATCCTCCTCTTTTAATTTGCTATGGATTTTAAACTTGATTTTTTGCCGATTTATTGTCAGAAAAATTCTTGAAATCCTAGTTCAACAAGTTCCCCTGTTTTTTCATTTTTTAATTTTTCTGACATCGTTAGGCCGCCGTCGGTCATCGAAGCCTGTGGTTGTCGTCGTCGGATCGTCGAGGACCGCCCCTTCAGTTGTGGGCGGTGTTGGTCGGAGAGGAGGATCTCCCTTGTGGCCTTGCCTCAGGATCAGAGATTAGTCCTCTGTTCCATTAAAAAAAAAAAAGGGTCACTATTTTATCGTGGAAGAAGAAGGAAAAAAAAAAGCTATGATGACTGTACTTGTGCGACTCTTGTGGTTTGTTTACCTGTTATCCGTTTGGTAAGCTCGTGGTTTTATTGTGGACTTATGGTTGCTCTGATTGTCTTCTGGTAATTGATCCCTTTGACTGTTTGAGTATTTCATAGATATCAATTTAGTTTTGTTTTGTATATTAATGGTTTTGGTACTTTCGTTATTATTGCTTTGCTTCATAGATTCTTGAATCTGCAAGCACGGTCAGAATTATCTATCTTCTGAAACTCTAATATCTTCGATAGCTGTCCCTTTGAAGACCAAAATTTTTCATGGTTGGGATATAAGAACAAGCTTCATGTCAAGGCTATGAATCTGCAAGCACGGTCAGAATTATCTATCTTCTGAAACTCTAATATCTTCGATAGCTGTCCCTTTGAAGACCAAAATTTTTCATGGTTGGGATATAAGAACAAGCTTCATGTCAAGGCTATCCCTCATGAAAAGTTAAATACTTATCGACCACATGATGTTAAATGCCTGTTTTCTTCTGGCCATCTAATCTGGTATTTTTGACTCCATTGCTATTATTCGACCACTGTTGGCTGAATTGGATTTTTTGATGCTTTATATATAAGTTTTTCATTTCTCTTTTTAGATCCTTGAATATGTTGTACTCTCAGCTTCTCTTGTTCTCAGCTCATTGAGTCTTCCAGATTAACTTTTTCTTTGACCATTCTCTACGCGCATGTAACAAATTTAAAATTAAAAGAAAAAAATCACTGGAGCCTGTGGTTGTCGTCATTCGATCGTCGAGGACCGCTCCTTTAGTTGTGGGCGGTGTTGGTCGGGGAGGAGGATCTCCCTTACAGCCTTGCCTCAGGAACGAGGGATGAGTCCTCTGTTCCGTTAAAAAAAAAAAAAGAAAGGATCTCCCATTTTACCATGGAAGAAAAAGAAAAAAAAATGATCCAGAGTCCACACAATAAAAAAAAAAAGAAAAAAGATGATCCACACTGTTCCGTTAAAAAAAAAAGAGGATGAGTCCTCTGTTTTACTATGGAAGAAGAAGAAGAAAAAAAAAAGATGGTCCATAGTCCACACAATAAAAAAAAAAAGATGGTTCACACAATATAATTACATGAATTTATTAATTATAATCTGATTGGTTTAGGCATATAAAATTTGGTCCGTCTATATGAGAGTCTCAATCAATAGGTCAGCATTCTTGCATATGATGGAATACATTTAATTTTATACACCTATGACTTACTTTTTTAAATAAATATAATTATGATCTTTATATCCATCTTATTTTTTTAGATAGCTTATGGTTTCACTTTATTTTCTTATTTTTTTACTATATCTTATTCTTAAAATAATTGATTAATTGTCATGTTTTATTTTTCAGATTTAAATTTTTATTACAATTACAATAGCTTTTGCTCAAATTTTGTTCCATAAAAAAAGCCTTCAAGCAAGTTCTATTGTTCTATCAAAAAGCTTTAAATCAGGTTCTATTGTTCTAAACTTCAAAATTATTGATTACTAATTTTAACTAATATTTATTATTTTATTTATTAAAATGATACTTAGAAAATATCCTTCGGGTCATGAAAAACTTAAGAAAAAAAAAAGAACAATTGACTCAATCATTAAAAGGAGGTCTAGATAAAATTATTATAAGTAAAAAAGGTGATATAGTTGAGAATTCAAATAATATTGCTAGTGAATTTGTCAATGAAAATATAAATGTTACTTGTGAATTGGATAATAATAATAATATTATTAATAATGATAATACTAATAGCACAGATGATCTTATTAGTAGTGATAAAAATTTAATGAATGAAAAATCAAGTGAATCAAATACTTTTAATATTTATGATCCTAGGATATGGAATAGTCTTGATACAAAATTTAAAGATTTATTTATTAAAAATGATCCTAAAAGAGATATTAATATAAAATTTCCTCTTGATCAATATAATAGATATTTTTCTTTAACACATTACGATCGAACTTTACCAAATGGAGAGCAACATGATCGAAAATGGTTAGTATATTCAAAAGAGTTAGATAAATTATTTTATTTTTATTGTAAGCTATTTAAATCAAATGATAATAGTAGTAGAAGTCAATTAGCAAGTGATGGCTTTAGAGATTGGAAATACCTTAGTGAAAGACTTAAAGCTCATGAAACTAGTAATAATCACATTCATAATATGACCACTTGGATTGATTTATAGAATAGATTTAAAAAAAATCAAACAATCGATAAATACATTCAAGAGCAAATTAATAAAGAGAAAGAACATTGAAAAAAAGTACTATTAAGAATAGTAGCTGCTGTTAAATTTTTTGCTTAAAGTTCTCTAGCTTTCCGTAGAACAAATGAAAAGATTTATCAAAATAATAATGATAATTTTTTATGATTAATTGAAATGATTGTTGTTTCTGATCCAATTATGCAAGAACATCTTAGACGTATTCAAAATAATGAAATTCAATATCATTATCTTAGTCATAAAATTCAAGATGAGTTAATTATTGCATTAGCATCTAATTATAAAAAAATTAATAATTAAAAAAATTAAAGGAGCAAAATATTATTCTATTATACTTGATTGTACTCCAGATGCAAGTCACCAAGAATAAATGTCTTTGATCATATGATGTGTGAATATTTCAAAAAGACCAATAACAATAGAAGAATACTTTTTAGAATTTTAAAAGTGGATAATACATCAGATTTATGCCTTTTTAATGAATTACAATCTATTATAGAAACTCTTGATTTAAACATTGATGATATAAGAGGACAAGAATACGACAATAGATCTAATATGAATGAAAAAAATCAGAGAGTATAATAAGGATTATTAGAAATAAATCTTAGAGTATTTTATACACCATGTGCTTATCGTAGTTTTAACTTAACACTTTGTGATATGCCTTCATCTTGTAGTAAAGCTAAATTTTTTTTTAGTATAATATAATGTATATATAATATATTTGGTGGTTCTACAAAGAGATGAAAAATTTTACTTGATAATATATCTAATTTAACATTAAAGTCATTATCACAAACACGTTGGGAAAGTCGCACAATAAGATTTCAAACTCCACAAATAAGAGAAGCTTTATATCAATTAGTTAAAATTTGTGAGGATTCAAAAATAAAGAGTGAAACTGAATCTTTAGCAATACACAAGCTTGAAAATTTTAAATTTTTATTAAGAATGATTATTTGGTATGATATACTATTTACTGTTAATTTAGTTAGTAAAAATTTATAATTTAAGGATATGCATATAGATGTTGCCATTGATCAGTTAAAAGGATTAGTTTCGTTTTTTGAAAGATATAGAGAAACTGACTTTACTTCTATCATGATTTTAGCTAAGAAAATTACAAATGAGATGGGAATTGATCCTATATTTCGTATAAAACGTTAAGTAAAAAAAAAAGATAATTTGATGAAAATATTAATATAGATATTGAACAATCACCAAAAGAATTATTTAGAGTTAATTATTTTTTATATTTAGTAGATCAAGCTATCTTTTCATTGAAACATAGGTTTGAACAATTTCAATTGTATGAAAATAATTTTGAATTTTTGTTTGATTTCAAAATATTAATTTCATTGGATGAAGAAAGTTTGAAAAAATCTTATCTTAATATTCAAAATATTTTAGCAAATGGTAATTATTATGGTCTTGATGGGATTGATTTATTTTCAGAATTAAAAGTTCTAAAAGCAATTATGTTAAAAGAAAAAAATACTGCTATGGATATACTTAATTATATTAATGCAATGAATTGTTATCCAAATATATCAATTACATATAGAATATTATTGATCATATCTGTCACTGTTGCCTCTACTGAAAGAAGTTTTTTAAAATTAAAATTATTAAAATTATATTTATGATCAACATTGTTACAAGAAAGATTAAATGATTTAACCATGCTATCTATTGAAGAAGAATTATTGTCAAATAATGATTACAAAAAAATTATAAAAAAATTTACATTTCAAAATACATGTAGATTAATTTTTCAATAATAATTAATATTTAAAATATATTAATTTTTAATAGAAAAAAAAAATTTATTTGACCCCAGGCTTAAAAAATATCTGAACCGGCTCCGGCGAGAGGACAAGGCCTTCCCCCTCTCTCGCTTCTTAAATGGTGTGAAAGGAAGAGAAGTCAGTAGCGGGCAGCCATGAAAGAAATGCACGGCAGCCATGAAAGAATTCCCCACCATCACAGAGGAATTCCTCGCCGCCTTCAAAGACATGGAATTCTCTCTCGACGAAAGCGACGAGATGCTCGGTGCAGTCTGCCTTTAATGGTGGGTGAGTTTCTAGACTCTCGAGGCTTCGAGAAAGCCGATGAAGCTCTCGACTTCGCTTTTAGAGCTCTGAAGATTTTCGAGAAGATGGATACGATATCTCAGAGTCATTAAACGCAGCTGATAAGTTCTTGATAGGCTGGAA
>NC_025995.2:83244699-83278444 GCF_000442705.2 Elaeis guineensis | reverse complement strand
TTGGTAGCCTCTACCTCCAATCTGAGGAATTATCTAATTCCTTAGTGGATACTAGAATCCACATAGTTGCACATGAGCCGACTTTAGCCGGCTCATCCATGTACATCTATAGGTAGGTTCTTATTAATTATTTTAGTAAATAATTTTAGTAATTAATTTTATCCAAATAATTTTTTAGTTGACTTTGATCTTCTCTGTAAGCCCTAGTTAGGTCCAACCATTAATATGATTATACTCAAAATCTAACTACCAAATGATCAGGCCTGACTTTGGCCAGTCAATTTGACTACTTGCTAGAGAGACTCGATTGAGTCATCATATTATGAATGATAATTCCAATAGCATATGAGTATTAGGCCTTTGGATCTCCAATGATCATCTTACTAATAGATCCATTATCATCTAACTTAATAGGAGGCTATGATTTAGTTATCACTATAACCATCTCATTTTAGGGATCTAATAATTTAGATGATTTAATTAATAAATATAGAGAAGAGAAGAGATCAACCAATAAACCATAATCCTCCCACTGACTTCACCAAGTCATTGAATTGGATTAGGATCATGCTGGTTGAAATAGCACTAGATCAGTCACACTAATCAACCTTAATAGTATAGATCAATTCGAATCACTTAGCAGTTTAATCAAGACATAATCCACCAAATTGATCAGGTAAGTGAGATCGGTAGTAGGGTATGTTAAGCTTGTCTTAGACACCATCAAAATGGTCAGATAAGTCACTTTCAATTAAAAATCATCGATCGAAATATCAAACTTATCTCAGACATCAATTGATTAATTAGTTTCGATTTGATCAGTCTAATGATTCGGGTTCAACCACTGAGCCATAATTAAGTTTTATTTGTTCTAATTAAAGATATGGACTTGACCATCTACACTATTATATTTATTCTAGAGAAATCTTGATTTAATCTAATTCAATATTTGATTAGATTCAATCAATTTCTCTATATGGTCCATTAACCCTTTGATTCTAACCTTAGGTCTAACCCAATTAAGAGGATCTGATTTGAGCTAACTCATACCCTCATGTTTTATAAATATCATTAGATCTTAAATCATAATTCTAAATTTAATCGATTCTACACTTAATTCCCAATTAAGTGTAGATTCAACATAGGTTTAAATTTAGGTCTAAAATAATTTTAAATTTTATTTTGTAAATAATTTACAATAAATTTTATGTAAAAATATTTTATTTTGAAACTGAATTGACTCAATCAATGTTTAAGCCGGCTACACAAACAGACTGGATCAATTCAGTTCAAAATTTGATCGGCTCAGTAATTATGTGAGAATATTTTAAAGAGTTTCAGATCTGAAAATCTTATATAATCTTAAAATAAAATTAATCATAACACTCTTTAGATCATATCTAAATTTTTATGATTTTAGATTTATTTTTTATGATTAAATAATTTTAATTATATAGATTAGATATTTTATTTTTATACAACTTTATATCACATACAACAAACCTAAGATTTCAAGATTTAGAGTTTTGCAGAAAAGTAAGTTCTTTCTTTCACATTCTTCTTCATGAGATTATTCATATGGCACCCCTATATGCCATAAGAGCATCCCATCGAATGAAAAAAGAGAGACTTTAAATTTTTCTTGCTCTTATGATCGGACGGCTTGGTGATCAATCCAATCTAAGTACTTGCTAATCGGATAATCTAATCTAATCATATATCATATATTCTTGAATTTAGATCTAATCTAAATTATATCAGATCTGATCATAATCTTAGATTATGTCTAAATCAAATCTTAAACATCACATGCAATATAGAAAATCAGATTTTATCAAAGATCAGCACAAACTAGGACAACCTTTTCACTGTAAGGGATAAATCCTACAGCAGAACAAGTTATTTCAGTTTGTACGATCAACTATTAATTAAATTTAGATTTAAGATATCATATATTAGATCTAAATAAATTAAATTTTAGATCTAATATGTACATATAATATGTCATAATGAATCTAGGCTCTGATACAACTGTTAGAAAATGTAGACGATTTCATGGATATATTTCAAAAATTTTTGCAATAAATCACAGCTGAAAGTAACTAGGCTAATCTTATTAATCTAATATGCATATGATTAGAACAATAAATCAATCTACTTTAAGATCTATGACATGATATGTGACATATAAAATCTGAAAAATCAGAAGATAAAATCTGCATGCATACATGTGAGCAGTAGATTAAATCTACTTCTAATTTGAGTTCAAAACTCCATACCTGAGTGTGGATCGATAATCATCGTTATTGAAAAATATGGTAAAGAGAATCCTCACTGGTTGTTCGCAGCCACACACGTGTCCAGTCTCTACGAAAAGTCACTCGAAGCTCCGATCTGATCGATCTCCTCGAGAGTGCTAGCTCACTCGAAGACCATTTTGTTGGCTGATCTGAATCTTTTTTTTAAAATTTTCAGATCTTTTCAAAGATTGAAGAAGGATATTTGAAAGAGATGAGGATGAGAAAAAAGTATGGAGAGGAGACGCTCTTCTCTCTTCTTTTTCTCTCTTCCCAAATCTTTAGGAACAAACCTAGGAACCACCACCCAAGAGAGGAGACCCTTGCCCTCAATATCTCATGCCAATAATCTAAGGAGGCATCCCAATTTTTTGATTATATCTTTTATTTTGGCACCCCTTGAAACCCCATTTAAATAGGGGAATAGGTTAGGGTTTGAAGAGTCCAAGAGAAGTTGGACTCTAGCATGAGTTGTCGCCCCCCTCTCACAATTCCACCCCAATAAAAATAATGTGATGCACATCCTTTTTTCTTTCTCACGGTAAATCAGATCTCATCTGATTGCCATGATGAAAACCCTTTCAAAATGTTGCACAAATAAATCTCATATGGTAAGGTGTGCAGGTAGTTGGATGGGATAAGGTCTTTCTTTTAAATCATGTCCAATCTTTATCATATAAGGATTCAAAAGGAAACCAACTAACCTCTATCAATATAGAGCGGTGAGAAAGAATGAAAAGAAGGGGCACATGAGATGTTTTTGGCATGAACTATTTCATGCAAAAAGGAGTAGGCGTGGTGTCTTTGGCAGCCAAGGGAGAGAGAGAGTCCCAGTCAACTTGGACTCTCTCTTCTTTTCTATTTTTGGTCCCAAACCAAATCAAATTTGGTTTGACCCAAAGAAAAAATGAAATTCAATCAATTTAGGTTCATAATTTTTTAATCAAATCTCAATCAAATTAAGAATTGATTGAATCAAAGTTTTGATCAAATCAGGGACAATTCTTCCTTAGCGATTAGGTTATCTCATAACCTAATCAGATCAAATCTAATTGAATCAAATTCAATTAGATTTGATCTAATCTTCTTTGCTCCATTAAATTGAACTAATTAACAATTTAATTGTTAATTAATTCTCTATTAATTCACTAATACTCAGTGAATAAATTTTTTATAACTTTTGCATAAGATTAACCATCAATCAAACTGATGATTAAATTCTTGAACGATTCTCAATCGTTGATCAACCACATGATTAGTCAAAAATTTCTTTTGAGTGTGATTCTGTAGGTTCAAACCTAAGCTGGTAATACAGAAATAAATTTTTGAACCAATCGATGTGACCATCTAGCAATGAGACCCGACATCCGGATAGGTCAAATGATGGCGAAGCAATATTCAAGAATCTACTGATGTATGGTTATCGTATAATTCATCTCTTTGACCCTAATGCTCAAGGACGACTTAGGATTTAACTATCAATCCTAGATAAGTCATCCATATTGTATTTCAATCTTTCAAATCCATCACATAGATTATCTAGGTCCAAATTTTGTCAAATTGAAATATAATGATGCATTAACTCTTACTAATTTGGAGGGATCAATCTCATCTTGACTCACTCACCGACTTGACAAGTACTTGACTGTACCCAGAAATCTTCTATCACTGAATTAAAAATTCAGATAGTCCGGTATCAAAGTATAGTAAGTTGCTTGTAAGTTAACGTAGTTATCTTAGATTAGAGGGACACTTATACCCATACCTTTCATGAGCTACTCTTGACAACAGAGTGCTCCATAGTTGATCATATTCAGTGATGATGTACTCTTACATCTCATCTGCATGCCATACTAGTGTCTCCATACTATTTGATTATGAGAACAACCAATACATATGGTATACAATGACCTACACTTGATATCGTTATCTTTCTAGTAATAGCGTATTGTTTGGTCACGAACCAATTTAAGGACTATGCGATAAATCCTCTTCTATCTATCAAAGTAGTTCTAAGGACATCATCACAATACAGAAGTTCGTTAGAAGATGTAAACTTATGATGAAAAAAGTCAAATAACTTTTATTATTGATCAATTTATATACATTTATAATTAGCACAATCGTCAAACGATTGACTTTAAGACATAATTTCCAACAAGGTGCTAATGCATATGACTGATCTGAGGAGACATTGGGCATGCAAGGTGCTTTGGAGTGTATAATTGAGGAGTGACACACATAGTCCTTCAAGTAGACTGGTAGTTTGTGAGTTCATTGTAGTCTTCCTTCTTACACTAGTGGAGTTGATGCTATAAAGCTTTCAATTTTTGAAGCATGAGACACAACATCTGTTGCTGCTGATTGTGTCTCATTTGCTTCAGTCATTACCAATTGCTCTGCTTCAGCATTTGCATCAAGAGATTGGACAAAATCAGCACTGGTAGATACAACTTGTTGCAGCACATTTTCACTAGTTTGCTAAGTAAGAAACTCCCCCTAACTACCTATGCTTTGCTCATGTGAAATAGATGGTATGTGTGCAGGAATGACTTCTAATTGCTTCTAAGAAAATTGTCCTTCATAGAAAATCACATCCCTTGATATTAGAGTTTTATTCTTTTCTAAGTCATAAACTTTCCATCCCTTTTGATTGAATGAATATCCACAAATATACATTTTCAAACTCTTGAATCGAATTTGTCACTAATACAAGCATGAACATAATATAAACTTCCAAAAACTCGCATATGATCATAAGATGGGCATTTACCATACAATTTTTTATAGGATGTTTGCTAATTTAACAATGCCGACAGTGTGTAGTTGATGAGATATACGGCTGTAAGAATACATTCACCCAAGAATTTTAAAGATAAACTTGCTTCAAAATGAAGAGCTCGAACTACATTCAAAAGATGCCTGTGTTTACGCTCCACTTTGCCATTCTGCTATGGGGTATAAACACAAGATGTTTGATGTTAAATTTCATGAGATGTCAAATATTCTTGTAAGGAATGTGACATAAACTCTCTACCATTCTCACTTCTAACAATCAGCACTAAAGAATTAAACTATGTTTTTGCCATAGAAATGAAAGCAATGAGATACCTAGAAACTTCACTCTTATTATTCAATAAGTAAACCCAAGTACTTCTAGAATAATCATCCATAATAGTTAGAAAATAATGACACCTTGATAGTGAAGGAGTTCGATAAGACCCCTAAACATCACAGTGAATCAAAGAAAAAGGATGTTCAGCAACAAAATGATTTGCTGGAAAAGGAATTCTAGTCTGCTTTGCTTGATGACAACTATCACCAGGAGCATCTTTATTAACCAAATCTACCAACAGAGAAGTAATAGAACTCAAAGTCTGTGGTGATGGATGTCCTAATCTCTTATCTCACAACCACTATGTGTCACCTGGATCTGCAGCTTTAGCATGAAGACTATGTACCACACTCTCGAAAATATTGTTGGATGTGTGTCCTAGAAGCCAATAGTTGGTTGACACATTTTGTAATTTTAGAAAATAAAATTTATGCTTATAAAATATTTATTAATAAAGAATAATTTTTATTTTCAATCATATTTTATGTGTCCATAATTTATCTTAAATATTAACAGATAATTTTGTATATTCTCAATGATGTTGAGAATTTGAGATATACATTATTAGTGGTTGATTTCTAAAAGCTTCCGATCGGAGGATCATCATAGAGAATAGTGATCGATCCAGTTAGATCGATGTATGGATCATCTTCCTTCCAAATAGATGAGTCTCGAGTCTGCGGTATATGGATACTAAGATAGAAGTGTAGATAATTGTTAGAGAATAACTTGCACTGAGCGTGACCAATACGAAAAATTACTTAGATGACTTCTCACTCGTCAGTGATCTTCTCGATGCTACAATGATATGAATGATCTTTTGACCTGCGGTGCAATGGCTATTTGCGATGAGGTATTGAGTTTTACTGCACCCAAACTTAGACTCTTAGTCATTTGAATCCTTGTGGTGTATGTTGACTTTAGTGCATTCAGATTCGCTATTAGGAGTAGGATGCATTTAGATAAAATTTATCGATCTTGATAGAAAAAGAGTAGTCCAATACGATTCATGAGACTGAGTTCAGAAAGTCTTTGGTCAAAGTAAGTATGAATGCTGGAAAAGAGTTTTCACGGAATTCACATGTGAACTCGAGTCGAGCCAATCTGATATTTGACAAATATTGAGATTTAATGAGTTTTCCATGACCTTTATCAAGTCGAGACTCACGATAGATAGACTAAATCACACGATAACTGTACCTAGAAGTTTAATACTTTTATTTTGCTGGGTTACTACTATATACTGCTAGGTGTCACTAGTGGATTGTGAGACTCATCAAGCGTCATCTTAATGATTGATGACCCTTGATGGATAGAGTTGGAATTATTCCAATCCATCGAAAGAAGTTTTGATGGAAATCATAATATATCTCACTCTCACTATCAGATAGAATAGAATCTATGGGGTCATACATAAAAAAAAATTTTAGCTGATCAGATGGCTAATCAATGATTATGAATCGTAGAAAGATAGAATCGTCAATGTGATTGATGATTTATCCTATGCAAAAATTAAAATAAAATAATTTACTAAGAGTTAGTGAATTATAAAAAGATTATTTAGTAATTAGATTGCTAATTATCTTAATTTGATTGAGCAATCACATTCGGATCAAGTCTAATGGAATTAGATTCAGTTTGACTTACATTAGGTTTAGCTTAATTGAGTTATAAGATAACTCGATTATAAGAAAATTCGAATTCTGATTTGATCGAGACTTGAGTTCAGTTAAATCCTAATTAGATTAGGATCTGAATTGATACCTAATTTGATTAGATTCATCTAATTAGGCCTAACTAAATGAGATTTGGTTTGAACCAATTTGGATCAACATAAAGTCCAAATCAGTTTGGACTTGATCTCCTTGCGCCATCACTCGATTGCCCACGCCAATCCTCATGCCAATTTGATTTTGGTGTAGGGATTTGAATGCCAAAAGAGTGTTGTCACCCACTCCCTTATCCCCTATTGATAAGGATCAAGTTGGTTTTAGTTTTGAATTCAAACTCGTTTTGAATTCAATTTTGAAACTTGATATTTATCCAAATGAGAAGTCATTCTCATCCTAACCTCTTTGGACACCATCTTTTAAAGCGCTTTCCTTTTTGGCATGCCATCAGATTTTACCATCGAAAAGAGAGAGTTAGGGCATGTGCTAGGTGTGGGCGACTTCATCTGGTGTGGAGAGATCCTAAGGCTTCTAAGTTGGGTGTTGCGATCTTAAAGGAAGTGAGAAAGTGTTCTCTAGTTCCTATTCCTCCACCTCTTCTTCCTCCAACTTTCTTCTCCTCTAAGAGTGTCTTCAGACCTAAAGAAGGTGTTAGATCATACATTAAGAGTGGAGCTCTATAAGGGAGCTAGCATCCCAGAGAGTTCATCAGACTTCTGATCAGATTAGAAGCTTCAAGTAGATACCTATGGAGGCCGTACGTGTGTGCGGCTTAAGAAACCTTCAAATCTACGATCATCAGCTATGGTGAAGTTTGATCCGTGCTAAGGTATTGAGATTTGATCTCAAATTTATGTTTTAAATTTTAGATTATGCATGTTATGTATGTCATAGATCCATGCATGGGTAGTTTACAGATTTGATCTGAAGCATGCTGAGTTAAAAGGGTTTAATCTAGATTTTTTTTGCTACATTTAAAAAATTTTGAAATACATACATGAAATTGTCTTGCATTCTAATAATGGTATCAAAGCCACAGATTTTTCTTGACATGCATAAATCTGATTTTATATGAAGTATGAGATCAAATCTAATTCAGATGTGATCTGAGCATGTTTAGATTAAATTTCAACATGTTAGACTAGATCTAAATTTTTGATATATAAGATATATGAAAGTATATGTGATATATAGATCTAGTTTAATGTCTGAGTAGTCTAGTATTCGGAATGGGTATATCACCATGGCCATCTAGTCATAAGAGAAAGTTGGGATTGAAGTCAGTCTCCTACCTAATCGACAGTTCTCTTATGGCGTATAGGGGTGCTGCTTGTGATGTCTCATGAAGAAGAACCATAAAATAAAAAAATAATAATTTTTTGTAAAACTTTAAATCCAAAATTCTAGGATCTATTTGTATATGTTGCATAGTAAAGTTGTTCAAATTTAAAAATTATTTCATATCTAAATTAGAACTTTTGATGATCGATGCATATAAAATCTAAAACTATGGCTAGCATGTCTGTCGAGTCGACTTATTTTTGTTGGAGTCGACTCGAGACCTGATGAGTTGGCTTGATTTGTGGATGAGCCGACTCAATGTGCAAGCTGAGGCTTACAAGCTTCTGTTAATCACAGGTGAGTCGACTCAGTCTCAGAGTTGAGTCGACTCTCTGTGATGAGTCAACTCGAATCCCGAGTGAGTCGACTCATTTCTGTGAATAGAATATTGTATGAGATGCAATCTAAATTAATTTGGATCAAAAATTATTTCGACATTTAAATGAAATCCATGTTCATAATACACTTAATTAAGAATTAAGATTTGAAATTAAAAGGTCTAAAATTGAGAATTTAAGATTCAATTTTTATACATAAAACATAGGGTTTTAGATATGGGTAGCTCAATTAAGTCTAGTTTTGAGCGGTTGATCAAACCAAATTAAAAATTAACTAAGATTGGGTCAAATATACTCATGATCAATCCAATAGTTATAGATTGGTTAGATCGATCAATAGTCACGTATTGCCGATCAATTTAAAGACCTAATTTGGCTTAGTGGTTCGATCCCGAGTCTAGACTAATCTATTCAATTCTAATTAATTAATTAGTATCTAAGACAAGTCTCGATCATGATTTTTAATTGGGATCGAGCTTACCTGGTTATGAATAAATGGTGTCCAAGACAAGCATCTGCAAACCTCCCAACGATCATACTTATCTGACCAACTTGGTAGATTATATTTTAATTTAGGTGACTTATTGATTTAAGCTTTCCCATGCCACTAGGTTAGTCATAACTGCTATGATTAATTAAAAATGAGATCTGAATCTAAATTTTCACATTAAATATTAAGTCTAGTGATCTTCCACTATTGTAAAGATATGGATGCCTTCCCGACGTTGATCATTCTCGGGTGGTTACAGTGGTTCGATTACATCAAAAAGGTACAACTACTCTATTGGCATTAGATACTCTTAGATAGAGATGGGGTTAGACCCAATAACTATTAGGTGAGGGACCTAATGACGATTTTGCTCCCACTGATTAATGGTAGGTCTGATTTAACTAAAAAATATACTAATAACTCTTAGGTGAGACCACAGAATTTAGAGACCGAACCTGCTGCATCTTGCTTAGTGAAGCAATGGACAAGGTGTTGTCTACTCATTGATTTGCATATCACCAATAATCGTTAGGTGAGGTGCGTGTAAATCAGTGGGACCATAGTGCCCACTTAAAATCGATAGCATATAGATTTTTATTTCTCCACTTGAGGAGTGTGAGAGATTCAAAAAAATAGTAGGAGCCTTACTTATTTTTAAAGTCTCTAGAACAAATGTTTATCAAGTACAAATATCTAATTAGAAATTATTCTCTCTGTAGATTATCATGTCGAGTTCCAACTCTTTAGCCTGTATTCTTGACACCAATAGTTTGACGGAGACTAATTACAGAGACTAACTCAGTAACTTGAGAATAGTTCTCAGTTTTGAGAAATTGACCCATATCCTCAATCAGGATATACCTGTATTACCGGCTCATCCATCCCTTGATCAACAAGCTGCACTTGAAAAGTAGATGGACGAAGATAATAGGGTTAAGTACTATATTTTGGCATCCATGTCTAATGATCTTCAGTGCCAGCATGAATATATGAGGACTGCTAAGGAGATGCTGACTCATCTGCAAGTGTTGTACAGTATGCAGAGTCGCAAGGCTCACTTTGAGGTCATTAGAAGACTTTTTAGAGCACAGATACGTGATAGACAATCTGTTAATGATGATTATTTTGATAATGATCAAGAACATTGAAGAGCTTTAGAAGCTCGAAATGACAATAGATAAGAAATTATCGATGGATTTGATCCTGCAATCCCTTCCTTGAAAAATTTAAAAGACTCAGTTCTAACTATAGAGCAGACTTCCTCCAAGAGAAAGTCTACTTGAAAGAAGAAGAATAAGAAGCTTACAAAGAAACAGAAGATCGAGAGCAGGCAAAAGAAGAAAGCTCTGAAAAAGGCCAGCGACAAGAAAAAATGTTTCCACTGTAATATCGAAGATCACTGGAGAAAAAATTATCCTGCATACTTGGCAGGTCTGAATAATAAGAAGAAGGATGCATCTTTTGAAGACACATCTGGTTTGCTCGTAATTGAAACTAATCTAACAGTTTTCTCTTGTTCTAGTTGGATTTTAGATTTTGGCTCGAGTGCTCACTTATACACTTCTATGCAGGATCTAGAGAAAGTTAAAGGACTGAGTGATAAGTGATATATTTTTGCATTTATTGTAGGTATTTTTGATAATTTATGGTGCTAACATCTTCTTAAAAATCTAATTTTATGAATAAATTAGATTTTTTTATAAAAATAAATAATTTTAAAAAAATATAAAATTAGAGCATATTTATAGAAAATAGATGTTAATTTAATTGAATAATTTGAGCACCAAAATAATAAAAAAAATTTAAAAAATTTAAGGTATATTTTTTCTTATTTTTTAGGCAAAAATCAGAGTAAAAATCAAGCCAAAATATCCTAAAAAATAAAAAATATTACCTTCGGTGCATGGTGGACCGACTGCTCGGTCCACAAAGTCAATGGCGTGGTCCACCAGAAACGTTATGCGGTCCACAGGCACGGCTCATGGCGGGCAGAAGACTCTTCACGTGATCCAACGGTTCACGTTCATCCCAACCCAGATCCGACGGTTCCCATTTGTTGCCAATTGAAAGAAGGACTCCTGGGCCCGATCCAAAATACCCTAAAATTCATCCATCATGAGATCTAATGGTCAGCATCATTCTCAACTTTGAATAGGATTTCTGGGTGCAATCTGATGGCCCAGATGCGATCCATCATGAAATCGGACAGTTGAGGATGCTCCCGATTGAGAATAAGAGATAAACAGCGCAATCTGACGGTCAGAAACCAATTAAAGGTGCGATCGGATGGCTGACAATTGATCCGACTTTGATAAGGAATACAACTCTATTTTTTTGGGCAGATCTGGGCGATCTAAGCTCCATCCGACGGTCAAAATTTTTTTTAAGTGTTTAATATATTTTCTAAGGGTTTTAGGACTCCTTTTCCTATCAAAAAAATATGAAAAATTCACCTATAAATAGGAGATCCGAGAATAAGTCTTGAGAGCAAAAAAATTAAGTAAAAAGTTAGAAAAAAATAAAAAAAATATATATTATAATTTTAGGGACCCAAGGAGAAGAAGGAGAAAAGTCAGTTTGCTCTACGGAGTACGACAGAAGAAGAAGAGATCATCAACCATCTTTCCGATGAAGCTGGGCTAATCAACTTCAGATCCTTATTACAGTTTATTTTTATTTTTTTATTATTCTTTTTAAATTCTCTGTACTTGAATTTTAATTTTAATTAATGCAAAATTTATTTTCTTGCACCTTAAATTTCTGTCTTTTATTTTTTTACAATTAGATGCTAGGATCTAATTAGTAGATCTTAGTATCAATTTATTTTATATTTTTTAAATTTTTATTATTTATTTTTATTGCAAGCAGATGTTAAGATCTAGTTAGTAGATCTTAGTACTGCATTTATCTTTCATACTTTTAATTTTTATTTTCTGACTTAAATTATTTTCTTCAAAATTTTATTTTTTTGTAAAAATTAAAGATTTCAAATCAAAATCTTGTCTTTTCTGTAGATTCGACCCGACTCGCTACTTTTTATGTATTTTTAATTTTTTTTGAAGTCAGAATTAGATTGATAATCACGGTATCCTAACAACAACATCACGATCGTATCAATTTTTGATGCCGTTATCGGGGAAGGCATCAATTTTAATATTTGATTTCTTTGATTTTCTTATAAATATAGCTTACTAACTTTTTTGATTTTTTTTTTACAAAAAAATTCAAAAAAAAAAGAAGAGATAGAAAGCTTCCACTTTTGCTTGGTGAGATCAATCCTAATCCTAACCCTAACTATTTTTTTTAGTATTAATTATTATTTTTTTTAAATTAACCTAAAATTCATCCACATAAATCTAATAAAAATTGCATGATAAGAGTAAAAACTTAATTGTTAGAAGCATTCATCATCTTAAATTTTTTTTTGGTGATCGCTGGAGACAAGATAAGCTTTTAAATTTGATTAATTTCATGCATCTAATTTAGTTGCATAGAACCTCTTGTTTGAAATTGGTTGTGTATATTCATCTCAAATCAATTTAAGGGCAATACCCATAATAAGATAAGGTGGAGATCTCATCACCCTTCTTTAAGCCCAAAAATAATCAATTAGTATCCCGCATTAACCCTAGCCTAATTAAAATGTAGTAGATATTGGCCTCTAGGATCAATTGAGTTTAGTTTGAGTATTGTGGTGAAGTCAAGTGCAAAGTAAGTTTGGACTCACCCCTGAAACTGGTGTCTAAGGCAAGAGGTTACAAAGCCTCAACCTAAGTAGACTCGTGGTTATTTAATTGATTCCGTTAGCTTACCTGACCAATCTAATTGGTGTCTAAGGCAAGCAACAGGAGGACCCCCACAACCCTACCTCTTACCTGGCTAGTTAAAGGAAGGCGAACATACCCAATTTATACTAAGCTAAGCTACTCTATATCAAACTGTTAGGTCTAAGAAACTCATAGGTGTCTAAGTTTAATTATCTACTAACTTGATTATAATTAATACTCAACCACAACTAATTTTTCTCACCTTTCATCTTTAGGTCTAGGACTTTCTTAAGGATCTCACCTTTAGAACTTCTCTCTTTCTTTCTCTTCTTTTTTTTTTCTTTCCCCCTCTTCTTAAAAAATAAAATTAAAAAAAAAATTTGAACCACACACATTAGGGTTTGCACTGATACATGCACGGTATAATTTTTTATCTTGATCTAGTTGAATCTAATCTTGAAATTAAACGACTGATCCATGTTACATCTAAAAATTAAATGGCTAGAAATTTTGAGAACTACCTAGGCAGATGAAAGAATATTTTATTTCTTCCACCTATAACCCATCAATGTTTTCATCATTCTATGAAATTAAATATTCTGATTCTAGTCCTAAGATCGATTTGAACCTGATAGCTCAAAAATTAGATAAAGTCGACCTTCTTATAGATAAATGCCTAGTCTTAGATCTACAATCTTCTATGCAATACACATCATCTCTCAATTATCAGGAGATTTATTATATCTGTGCTAGCCCAACCCATCATGTGAGTGAATGTCCTACGACTGCATAGTTTTCACCTTTCATCCAAGAACAAGTTCAAGCTGCTCAAGGTTACTCCAATCCTATCAATGACCCATTCTTAAATGCATATAACCAAGATTGGAGGACCACCCTAATTTTTTTTGGAGACCCTAACAGACTCAGGCTCAGACCCAAATTTTTTCTATGCAAAACTTTCAAAATTGGCCACAATACCAGAACTATATCTATAATAGAGGTCAGCCTAGTCAGTCTATCCAACCATCCTATTACAATCAACCTTCATACCCACCTCCTCAACAGACCAATCTAGTCGACGATAGATTTAGCCAACTTCAACAAATGATCATGATCCAACAGCAATCCCTTGCTAGGCTAGAAGCACAAATAAATTAATTAGTTGAGTCTACCATAAAGAGAGAACTAGGTTAATTGTCGAGCCAATCAATACTGAATTTTGAAAAAAACCCACCCATCCACCAATCACCTGGACTTAGTCATCAATCTAATGTCCCACTTAAGAATCTTCAATTTGAAAATGATAAAGTAATCTCTGAGCTTAGAAGTGATAAGATTCTTAAGGATCCATACCAAGATCAGGTGAAAGAGGCTAGTACTGATTCTAGCCAAAAAAAGAATTTAGAAGAGGAGATTAGTACTGAGACTAACCTGATAGAAGAACCTGAGTCCAAAATTGTTACTGATCTAAGTGATAAAGAGAAGAGAGCGGATGAGTTATCTGAGATATATAAACTAAAAGTTTCATTCCCTTTAGACCTAGAAGCCAGTTCTTCCACTTTAGAATCACCTCCTCCAGAACTGAAATTACCCTTGGTCACATCTGAGTACACATGTTTAAAATCAACTGACACTCTTTCGGCACCCATTACTTTAAACTCAACTCTTAACCTAAAAACTTAGTTCATGAGCATTTTAGAAGAACAAATAGGAGAAATTTTTAACAAACAAGGGTCTGTAAATGGGTTTGTGAATTATCTTACTACAATTAAGAACAGAGATGTGTAATACGCTTTGAAGATTGATAATAAAATATTAAAATTTATCATAGGCTATCTTTTTAAGATTAACAATTCAAAATTATTAAAATTTATCAATCCAATATTCGATACAGAGTAGGTGAAAGAATCGGTATGGTCTGGCTGAAGACAATAAGTTTAGCACTTCTTGGGAGGCAACTCAATTTTAGTTTTACCTTTTACTTTTTATTATTTTTTATATTTTATTTAGGTTAATCGAGTCTTACTTTATATCTTTTGTAGAGATCTGAAGATAATATTGTCTGAGTTGGGAGAGAATCAATTTTGAAAAAATTTTTGAATTAGGTGGTATCTCTCCTTTTCTTTCTCTTTGCATACACCCTTCATTTTTTTTATTCCATTGAGGACAATGTCGATTAAGTTGGGGGGAGAATAACAAAAATTTTTAAAATTTTAAAATTCTCAAGTAGGTTAGTATTTAGTATTTAAGCACCTGATTATACTTAAGAATCAAGTTAAACCAAATATTTTTAAAAGAAAATTGATGCACAGACCAGAGAGTTTGTGAAATATTGAGAGATCAAGTAGTAAGAAAACTCAATAAAGAGTTAAGTTTAGAACTTAAACAGTTTTTTTTGAGTATTTCTAAATTTTTCTACTAGCATCAAAGAAGAGTTAACTTTTTATGGGCTTGTGTAGGGTAATTATATGTTTCTTCATATGAAAATTAAAAAAAAAAGAGTTTTCAAGTACTTCATGCTGAGTAACCGGGCCTTTTTTCCTAAGCAAGCATTGAGTTTCGCATCAAAAGATATGAAGAGCAAAGAAACTTTATTGTAAAGCTAGTTTTAACTCGTAGTCTATTTGATTCGAGCAAGTAGGTCCTAGGGGTATTCTATATCTGGTACCCTAAAGCCATTTGGTTTGGAAGTCATTGGCGGAAAACTCGCTACATGGCTCAAACAAAAAGCTTAAGGGATTAAAACACTCAATAGCAGTACAACATTAAAAAAAAAATCAATAAATGAAAGATGAAAGTAACAATACACTTGTTCATACGAAGATTAATGATTTGAAGATAAAGGTAGGGATAATTTAGAAAAGTTCAGAAAAAGTTTAGTATTCTTAGTTTAACTCCCACATTGATTAGTATTAATACCCTAATAACATATCTCGCTCACGCTCTACTGAATATCAATAATTTTTTAAAAATTATTTGATGAAATTTGAAACTTTAAGTTAAATGGTACTTAATTTTAAATTCTTTCTTTACTCTTCGGATGATCCAACGGTCCATGTTCATCTCGACCCAAATCTGACGGTTCACATTTATTGCTGGTTGAAAGAAGGACTCCTGGATGCGATCCAAAATACCCTAAAATTCATCCATCATGAGATCCAACGGTTAGCATCATTCTCGACTTTGAATAAGATTCTTGGGTGCAATCCGACGGCCCAGATACGATCCATCATGAAATCGAACGATTGAGGATGCTCCTGATTGAGAATAAGAGATAAACAGTGCGATCTGATGGTCAGAAATCGATTAAAGGCTTGATCGGATGGTTGACAATTGATCCGACTTTGATAAGGAATACAACTCTATTTTTTTTGGCAGATCTGGGCGGTCTAAGCTCCATCTGACGGTCAGAAAAATTTTTAAGTGTTGAATACATTTTCTAAAGGTTTTAGGACTCTTTTTCTTATAAAAAAAAATATAAAAAATTCATCTATAAATAGAGGATCTGAAAATAAGTCTTGAGAGCAGAAAAATTGAGTGAAAAGTTAGAAAAAAATAGAAAAAAAAATATTAGAGCTTTAGGGACCCAAGGAGAAGGAGGAGAAAAGTCGGTTTGCTCTACGGAGTACGATGGAAGAAGGAGAAGTCATCAACCATCTTTTCGATGAGGCTGCATTGATCAACTTCAGATTTTTGTTATAGTTTATTTTTATTTTTTTTATTTTTTTAAATTCTCTGTACTTAAATTTTAATTTCAATTAATATAAAATTTATTTTTTTGCACTTTAAATTCTTATCTTTTATTTTTTTATAATTAGACGCTAGGATCTAATTAGTAGATCTTAGTATCAATTTATTTTATACTTTTTAAATTTTTATTATTTATTTTTATTGTAAGTAGATGCTAGGATCTAGTTAGTAGATCTTGGTACCGAATTTATTTTTTATACTTTTAATTTTTATTTTTCGACTTAAATTACTTTCTTCAAAATTTTATTTTTTTTTACAAAAATCAAAGATTTCAAATCAAAATTCTATCTTCTCTGTGGATTCGATCCAACTCGCTACTTTCTCCATATTTTTAATTTTTATTAAAGTCGAAATTAGATTGATAATCATGATATCCTAATGATAACATCACGATCGTATCACTGAGAAAAGATGAAATCACTCTCTGGGTCAGTGATAGGGCAAGAGTTGCTACTGTGGCCATCGAGACCTATTCTTTAAAGCTACTATTAGGATTTAGTTTGCTTTTAAAGAATTGTTATTATGTACTTATAGTCAGTAAAAATTTAATTTCTATATCTGTGCTAGCATAGAATAATTATAATTTCTATTTTAATAAAGACTTGTGCATAATTTATTTTAGAAATAAAGTTATTGCATGTACTTTTTTAATTGATGGACTTTATCATTTGCATATGGATATGAGTGTTAACATTAACGAGCAAGTAGTGAATGCCGTAGGATCTAAGAGACTTAGAGATAGGATTAGCCAAAAATATTTGTGTCACCATAGACTAGGCCATATAGGAGAGGACAGACTTAACAAACTAGAGAAAGATGGCCTTCTTGGACTATTGACTTTTGAGTCTTATCCAATTTATGAGTCCTGTCTTCAAGAAAAGAAGGCCAAACTACTCTTTGTAGGACATGGAGAAAGGATCACTGAGATATTAACCCTAGTACACACTGATGTGTGTGGTCCATTCGATATACAGGCCAGGGGTAGCTATCTCTATTTTGTAAACTTTATCGATGATTTCTCATGGTATGAATTTATGTACCTAATGCAATACAAACCTAAGGTCTTTGAAAAGTTCCAAGAGTTCAGACATGAAGTAAAGAAATAAATCGAAAAATCCATAAAGACTCTTTGATCAGATCGAGGAGGAAAATATCTTAGTAAAAAATTTCAGATCTATCTTAAAGATAATGGTATAGTCTCACAGTGGACACCTTCAAAGACGTCTTAGCTCAATAAGATATTTGAAAGGGAGAATCAGATCCTATTGGATATGGTCCGATCTATGATGAGCTTCATAGATCCTCCTACTTTTCTCTAGAGATATGTATTACTTTCTACTATTCATCTTTTAAATACGGTTCCATCTAAATCCGTTCCTATCACACTATATAAGTTATGGTATGGTAAGAAATCGAATCTTAGCTATCTTAAGATTTGGAGATGTCTGATCTATGTCAAGCAGCAGCAGGCGGACAAGTTAAAGGCTAGATTATTTAAAGCTCATTTTATAGGGTATCCTAAGAAATCTATGAGATACTATTTTTATTTTTTAAAGGATCATAATATGATTGTGAGCTGTTATGTTGTCTTCTTGAAAAAAGAATTTATCCAAGATTGAGACAGTAGGAGAAAAATTGAGCTCGAAAAGAAAGTCTCTGAAGAGCATTGAGTCCAAAAATCAGAACCCAATTATGAGCTAGTAGATGTAGTACCTCTTGTATCTCATAGATCAAATAGGATCTTCTGTCCTCCTAAAAGATATTTAGGTATACTTACAGAGGATTTAGCGAAAGTATTTCTTGTGGGGGTTAGGGATATTAGGAATGATCCCAAAACTTATGATGAAGTGATGTTAGATGTAGACTCCGAGAAATAAAAAGAAGTGATGGAGTCAGAAATTGACTCCATGCATTCCAACCAAATTTGGATCTTAGTAGATCCACCTGAAGGTATTGTACCTATTGGGTATAAATAGATCTACAAAAAAAAAATTGATTCAGATGGTAAGATAGAGACTTATAAGACAAGACTGGTTGTGAAAAGTTATAATCAATGCGAAGGCATTAACTATCAAGAAATCTTTTCATCCGTAACCATGCTAAAATTTATCCAAACTTTGCTTGCGGTTGCAGCTTATCATGATTATGAAATATGACAGATGGATGTAAAAATAGCCTTCCTAAATGGATATCTTGAAGAAGATATTTATCTGGAGTAGTCTATAGGTTTCACATCCAGTGATTGTAATCACATGGTCTGCAAGCTGCAAGGATCCATATATGGACTCAAACAAGTGTCTCAAAGTTGGAACACTCACTTCAATGATGTAATCAAATCATTTGATTTCATCAAAAATGAAGAGAAGCCCTATGTGTATAAAAAGGTCAGTGGGAGCGTCGTCTTATTCTTCATATTGTATATGGATGACATCCTCCTAATTGAAAATAATATTCCCATGTTGACATCGGTTAAAGTATGATTGTCAAAATAATTTTTTATGAGAGACCTAGGAGAAGCTTCCTACATTCTTAGTATAAAGATCTATAGGAACAGATCTAAGAGAATGATAAGACTCTCATAGAAAATATACATAAAGGAGATACTGAAGATGTTCAGCATGGAAAACTATAAGAAAGCTCTCTTGCCCCTTAGGCATAGTATTTATCTCTCCAAGAAGATGTGTGCTGACACACCTGAGGAGATCCAACGCATGAGCAAGATCTCTTATGCTTCAGTAATATGGAGCCTCATGTATGCCATACTGTGTACATGACTTAATATAGCTCTTGCTGTGAGTGTTACGAGTAGATATCAGTCGAATCCAGATGAATAGTACTAAATTACTGTGAAGAATATCCGTAAGTACTTGAGAAAGACTAAGAATTTATTTTTGATCTTTGAAGGAGGATTGAAGCTGAAAGTAGAAGGATACATCGATTCGGACTTCATGTCTGATATTGATGATAGAAAGTCTACATTGAAATGTATTTTCTTATATAATAGTGGATCGATTAGCTAAAAAAATTTCAAACAACCGATCATTACAGATTCGACTATGGAAGTCGAGTACATCGCTGCCTTTAAAGCCGCTAAAGAAGCATTCTGGTTCAAGAAGTTCATTGCAGAGCTGGGTGTAATATCATCAAATATCATTATACTACACTACGATAACAATGATGTCATAGTCCTCACTAAGGAGTCTAGGTCTCATCAGAAATCCAAGCATATAGAGCGGCGGTTCCATATCATACACGACTATCTCATGAAGAAGTTCATTGAGGTGCAGAGAGTCAACTTCACGTAGAATATGGTGGATCCACTGACAAGGCCTCTTAGCCCACAGAAGATCGAAGCTCACCTTGAGAAGATGGATTTTAGGTATATGGTCAATTGGCTTTAGGTCAAGTGAAAGTTTGTTGGGTGTATGCTCTAGAAGCCAAATATTGGCTGACATATTTTATAATTTCAGGGCATAAAATTTATACTGGTAAAATATTTATTAATAAAGGATAATAATTTTATATGTTCATGATTTATCCTAGAAATTAACAAATAATTTTGTATATTCTCAAAGATGTTGAAAATTTGAGATACATTATTAGTGATTGATTTCTGAAAACTCTTGATCGAAGGATCATCATGAAAAACAGTGATCGACCTAGTTAGATCGATACACAGATCATCTCTCTTTCGAATATATGAGTCTCGAGTCTATAGTGTAGAGACACTAGGATGAGAGTGTAGATGGTTGTTAGAGAATAATTTATACTGAGCATGATCAATATGAGAAATCACTTGGATGACTACTTACTTGTCAGTGATCTTCTCGATGCTGCAGTGGTGTAAATGATCTTTTGATCTGCAGTGCATTGGCTATTCACAGTGAGGCAATTGAGTTTGATTGCACCTAAACTTGGACTGTTGGTCATTTGAATCGTTATGGTGTATGTTAACTTCAGTGGATTTAGATTCGCTGTTAGAAGTAGGATGCACCTAGATAGAATCTATCAATCTTGATAAAAATGAAGTATTCCTATGTGATTTGTGAGACTAAATTCAGAAAGTCTTTGGCCAAAGCAAGTGTAAATGCTGGAAAAGAGTGTCCACAGGATTTACATATGAACTCGAGTCGAGCTAATCTGATATTTGACTAATATTGAGGGTTGATGAGTTCTCCATGACCTCCGTCGAGTCGGAACTCATTATAGAAGGACTGAATCATACGGTAACTATACCTAGAGATTCAATACTTTCATTCTGCTGGATTGTCACTATATACTGTTAGGTGTTATTGATAGATTGTGAGACTCATCGAGCATCATCTTGATGATCGATGATCCTTGATGGGTAGAGTTGAAATTGTTCCAACATATCAAAAGGAGTTTTGATGGGAATCACAATATATCTCATTATCAGACAGAATAGAACCTATGAGGTCACATGCAAAAAAAAATTTTATCTGATCAGATGGTTAATCAACGATTATGAATCGTAGAAGGGTATAATCATCAATGTGATTGATGATTAACCCTATGTAAAAATTGAAATAAAATAATTTGTTAGGAGTTAGTAAATTATAAGAAGATTAATTAGCAATTGGATTACTAATTATCTTAATTTGATTGAGCAATGAGGTTCGGATCAAGTCTAATTGAATTGGATTTAGTTTGACTTGGATTGGGTTTGGCTTAATTGAGTTATGAGATAACTTGATTGCAAGAAAATTCGAATCCTGATTTGATCAAGACTTGAGTTCAGTTAAATCCTAATTGAATTAGGATCTAAATTGATACCTAATTTGATTAGATTCATCTAATTGAATTTAACTAAATGAGATTTGGTTTGAACCAAATTAGATCAACATAAAGTCCAAATCAGTTTGGACTTGATCTCCTTGCTCCATCACCCGATTGCCCATGCCAATCCTCACACCAATCTGATTTTGGCATGGGGATTTGAATGCCAAAAGAGTGTTGTCGCCCACTCCCTTATCCCCTCTTGATAAGGATCAAGTTGGTTTCAGTTTTGAATTTAAACTCATTTTGAATTCAATTTTGAAACTTCATCTTTATCCGGATGAGTTGTTCTCATCCTAACCTCTTTGGATGCCATCTTTTAAAAGGCTTTCCTTTTTGGCATGCCATCAGATTTTACCACTGAAAAAGAGAGTGTTGGGGTGTGTGCTAGGGTGTGGGCAACTTCATCTAGTGTGGAGAGATCCTAAGGCTTCTAGGTTGGGCGTTGGGATCTTACGGCAAGTGAGAAAGTGTTCTCTAGTTCCTATTCCTCCACATCTTCTTCCTCCAACTTTCTTCTCCTCTAAGAGTGTCTTCAAACCTGAAGAATGTGTCGGATCAGCCATCAGGAGTGGAGCTCTGTAAGGGAGCTAACACTCCGGAGAGTTCATCGGACCTCTGATTGGATCAGGAGTTTTATGTGGATATCTGTGGAGGTCGAATGCATATGCGGCTCAAAGAACCTTCAAATCTACGATCATCAACTATGATGAAGTTCGATCCACACCAAGGTATTGAGATCTGATCTCAAATTCATGTTCTAAATTTTAGATTATGCATGTTATGTATGTCATAGATCCGGATACGGGTTAAAAGAATTTAATCTGGATCTTTTTCATTGCATTCAAAAAGTTTAGAAATACATGCATAAAACTATCCTACATTCTAACAAATATAAACTCCATTGCAATCCTCACTCGCTCCAATCACACTCCTTGAGGTGTGGTCATATATAGCACATAATCATGGAAAGAAGATCACTAAACAATTTAAAGATTCACATAGTTTGTTGACTGACAATAGGTTGCAATTAAACGAGGGAATAAGAAGCACATTATGTATGATTATGTTGTTGCTGAGTCGAACACTTCCACTCTGCTTTGCCACTCCATGTCTATCATCAGGTAGAGTAACATAAATTGGGGCAGGAACTTCTTTCATGTTGAGTAATAGAGAGCGAGTACCTGTCCAGTGATTCGATGCACCGCAATCTATTAACCATTCAACATTATTTGTATGAACTTTCTTACCCGAGACATTCTCAAATAGTGTGGGGATTGATTGAGGTTGTGTGCCTGGTGCAATCCCCAAGAGCGCCATCAATTGTGAGTACTATCCGATGTCAAGCTCACTGGTGCACTCCTTCTAGGCTCCTTTCTTTCTACTGTTGCTTCACTTACATGAGATGCCTTCACGAAGCCTTTGTTTTTGTTAGAACGTCTTGGCTTCCAATTGGGTGGGTAGCCAATTAGTTCATAACATTTTGATTTATCATGGCCAGTTCTCTCGTAGCGGTCGCACCTTAACTTTGATGTGCCACTGTTACGTGTGCTTGCTTTGACGTCAAAGATTTGTTCGTTTCCCTCGAGCATACCAACATTGATTGCAGCAGCTTCAATATTTACTTCAGCACCCTTATGCGTGGCTCTTTGCTTCTCCTCACGCATCACGATGGCGTAGACTTTGTTGATCGAAGGCAACGGCTCCATGCTCAGGATCTGAGATTGAATGATCTCATATGTATCCCGATTGAGGCCCATTAGGAATTGGTGCACCTTCTCTTCCTCTCTTTGTTGTGCTATCTCCTTTGCAGAACCACAAGTACAACCAGCACAAGAATAAGTAGGAATCTTGGTGTACGTCGACAACTCATCCCACATCATTTTCAACTTTGTATGGTAGACAGCAATTGGTTGTCTTTCTTGGCGAAAAAGACTTATATCTCGCTTCAGCTGATGAACTCTTGATGCATTTTCTTGAGAGAAATGCTCCTTAAGATCATCCCATGTAGTCTTGGCATCATCAGCATAGGCAACACTTCCTTGGAGATCCTTTTCCAAGGAATTTAGCAGCCATGCTATGATCATGGAATTATTCTCTTCCCAGGCATTCACCTCTGGGGACTTGGCCTCTGGCTTGATCATCGTTCCGTCTATGAATCCCTCCTTGTTCTTGGCTCTAAGGGCATTTTTCATGGATCTTTTCTAGATTGGATAGTTGCCGCCATTCAGCAGCGTTGACACTAGTATGGCTCCAGGACTATTTGATGTACTAAGAAAGTAAGGAGATGCCGGATTCACGGATGGATCGGCATTAGCAATAGAGGTGGAAGATGTAGGAGAAGACATGCTGGACTCACAACTGATACCATATAAAAATTTACTCTTCGGAAAAAAAAAAATAAAATTGCAAAAATTGGTTGTTTCATTAAGTTGCTGATGATTACAATATATACATCAATGTACGACAATATCGCTAGTTGAGATCTTATAATCATACAATTATATACATTTAAAAATAGAAAAATAAATTACAACAGATTATATGATAAGAACATAACATAAACGAACTAAATTGAATGGATTGCTGAACTGAACATCAATTCACTGGCATCAATCTTTCTCCTAATCTCCAATAGTCGTGTTAGGCTACTTTTCTTCCAATGGTTGCTTGGCTTCGTATTCCTATTATGATGTCCACATTATGTCCCAGCTGCATCTACTAATTAGAGATAGCAAAATCGATCCGATCCGATGGACATGCATCCTACTCAAATCTGATTAAACCTTATTTTTCGGGTTTGATCGGATTTGGATTTGAGTTTGGATAAAATCTGAAAACTACAGTACAGATATGAATAGGGTATGAATAATGCTGTTTTCTATTTAAACCCGAACTCAAACTCGATCCGAACCTATGAGTATGGGTACGATCCAAATTCATATCCGAATATATATATTTAGAATTCTATTTTGATAATTCTGTTTTGGTTGATAATATGCATAAAATTATTTTGATTATTTATATATTCTATGTTGAATTATAATTTTAGTTCTATGTTTGATTTCTATAAATCTGGACTTATAAATTATGTTCTATGTTGAATTGATAATTTTATTTTAATTGATAATATATATATAATTATTTTGGTTGTTTATTTTTTTGGAGTATGGGATAGGCATGGAGCGGGTATATATGGGTTGGGTATGAAGAAATGAGTTATCCGTGGGTACCCCCAAATCCATTGGGTATGGGGATGAGTCTCTCTTTTCTTATCCGATGGGATATCGAGTAGGATTTGGGTATAGAATATTAAGTTCAGATTTGAGAATGGATAGTATAATACTGGATCCAAATCCTACCTATTACCATCCCTACTACTGGTCTCTCGTCACCATCGATTACATCCTATGACATTGTTTCACGGAGCATGCTGTTGCAAAGAATTTTTATTACATTTGTCTAGTTGATGTTTCGTCTACTATATTGTGGTTTCATGTTTTATACAACTACCACGATAAAAGTGATGTATATGTTGGTCTCCATCATCACTTCTCAGTTATGCTACCTTCGTCTGCCTTTATTTTCTCAGCTTGTGGGTTTTGGATTTCATTACTGCTGGAACCATATTACGATTTACACGCATACCTTTTCCATGGCTTACTAATTTGTGCAAATGTGCGTCCTTGCTAAATGCTCTTCTACATGTAATTTTATAACTTTGCCATCTGTAAAGGGTTGCTGTTTTGAGTATATAGCAATATGGGTGCTTGGTCCTTTTTTGTGTCTTTCTTCTCAATATAAATAAAGTATCAGTTCACTGCCGAAGAAAGTTCTAACTTTTTACGTTGGCTTTTCAGAGATGAGGAAGAAGACGGTAGCTGGGCTTTCCAAGTGGGCTCGCGATGAGCCCGTGTTAGCTTAGTCTACCTCAAGCTCATCCAGAGCCTCGGACAAAGGTACCGTGCCAAGGAGGGGGACCTCCTATTCCAGTGTCCAAGTAGCCCCCTCCGCTCAGTTCAAACAGGGTCACAGCCACCGACACGTGTTCTCATCGTCTACTCCACGAGGTGCGGCAGCACTTCATCGATCGCCCCGCCAAGCCAGTTTGTCAGTGTTGGCCCCTCAATCTGTTCCCAAGATAGCCAAGCAGGGGGAGCAGGCCCAAGGTCATGCCTTAAAAATCATAAGGTCGGCTGGGAGTTAATTTGGGTGGCCATAGTTCTAACAGATGTGGAGCTCGTGAAGGTGAAGAGCTTCAGGTTCCACGTCCGTGATGCTTACGATTAATAAAAAGAATACTAACATGGGTATGGGGCCTGAGGAGTATCTGAAAAGAAGTTATCTAAAAACTCGGCTATTTTAATTTTTCTGAAAATATAAAAACTCTAATATATATATATATATTAAAATAGTCGCATCAGCCTCTCTTCATCATGTGTATTTTTATCCAAAGCACCATCCGCCGCATGTCCATGACACAATTTTTTCTTTTTCGCCCGTCTTTGTTTTCGTTTCCATAGCTTTATCCGCAAAGCGAGAGGACAAGTCCCTTCTCCCTCTCTCGCTTCTTAAACGGTGTGAAAGGAAGAGAAGTCAGTAGCGGGCAGCCATGAAAGAAATGCACGGCAGCCATGAAAGAATTCCCCACCATCACAGAGGAACTCCTCTTGGAGTCATTAAACGCGGCTGATAAGATTCTTGATAGGCTGGAATTTGGAAGTTGCAGTCATTCTGAAGTTATGTTGGTCAGCATCACCGTCCAGCTCCAGATTGCGGGTACGAAGACCGCAATGGGCCGAAGAAGGGATGCTTTGCTCAACCCACGAAAGTCTCTAGAGCTTAAACAGTCGACCTTGGAGCATGGTAGTTGGGAATTGGGCACTGCCCATAAGGATTTGGCAGAGGCTTGCACTGTAGTGTTGGACTTTGAGGAGGCCTTGCCATTGTGTTTGAATGTGCTGGAGATTTATGAGGCCCAATTTGGGATGGATTCTGCTGAGGTGGTCCCGGTTCGATGATTTCTTGGGGTTATCCATACTGGTTGTAAATTAGAGTTGTATTCATTCTTGCACTACAGTGTTGGACTTTGAGGAGGCCTTGGGGATCGAACTTAAGATTTATTGGATATTTGCCTTGTACCTTTATTATACTAGAGATTAAACACCACTCCAACTTTATTAGTCGCTACTTAGTATTTTCTACTTTAACGAACAAACATATAACGCCTAATCTTACCAACGTGTACATAAACCGAGACTCAAGTCCTTTGCATCTTGGGCTTTATTTTGCCTAAGCCAACTCGGCTATACGCAAAATTAATTCCTGTATCGCTGTCCATTCTACAACTATCTTAATATATACTCAGGGTGGATTTTCCTCCTTTTACATAAAAATAAAAAGATAAAAATAATATATATATATATATACACACACTTATACTTGTGTGTGTGTCTATATATATATATATATATATATATATATATATATATATATATATATATATATATATATATATATATATATATATATATATATATATATATATATATATATATATATATATATATATATTTATACATAAGTATAAGTATATATATATACTTATATATATATATATATACTTATACTTAATTATGTATTAATTTTAATAAAATTTGCATTGTATGGAGTGATAGATCCGTCAGTTGATTGATGTAAATATTCTAAAATATTCGTATATTTATTTATTTTTATATGGATGAAAGAATTATGTACATTGATCAATTGATTATTCACTATGGATAGTTTGGAAAATGCAAGTAATTCTATAGATCATTACAGTAATCAAATGGTATGTTGAGGGTTCGAAAGAAATTTCGGACAGCATTTTTCTTTTATTCTCCCCACACGAGAGAACTAAGGAGAAATGTTATCGAAATTTCTTATGATCCTTGTTGTATATCATTTAATTACTATAATGGACCTGTAGAATTAATGTATTTTCTGAATGAGATATGACCTATCTTTACCTATTAGTTGATGGTAGGATGCATTTACTATGTAAGCCATTTTGAATGATAAAATAGTATTTAGCAATTACCTTATATTTATGTATATGTAGAATTCTTAGATAATCTGCCGCGGACCGTAGTTGGCTGGATCATCGAGTAGTCGACAGGGAGATTTCTACTGAATACAGGGAGGATGTAGAGTACTTCTGTGATTTTATTTTTGAGAATGCGGCACTCTTACATCAAGGACGGGCTCGTTGCCCTTTGTAACAGATGTGGCAATAGAGAATATTTGATAGGGATACAATTACTGTCCATTTGTATAAGAGTAGATTTATGCCCAACTATAAGTATTGGTACCTATATGGAGAGACGTGGAAGAAAGTTGCAAGGGTTAGAACTGAGCAGGATATGAACACAGATAGAATAGTGGACATGGTTATGGATGCGTCTGGTCTTGAATTTAACGAGAATGCAGAGGACGATCCAAAAGCTAATAGTGATGATTTCTACCGTATGCTGAAAGATGCTGATAAACCACTATAGTCGAGATGTGAAACATACACTGTACTATCAGTTGTATCCAAATTGTTGAACTTGAAGGCCGAGTTTAATATGATGGTTAATTGTTATGATAGGATGATAGCAATAATAAAAAAAATACTATCGAAAGATAAGAAGCTTGTTGAGAGCTTATATGCTTCGAAGAAAATAATGAAAGGATTAGACATGAGATATGAGAAGATAGATGCATGCAGTAATGGTTGCATGCTTTTCTATAAGGAGGACCAACAGAAGAGTTCATGCGGCGTATACGGTGCAAACTGATTTAAGTCGAGGTAAAAGAATAGGAATCAGAAGGACATACCATACAAAGTTCTTTGATACTTTTTCCTTACTCCTAGACTTCAGAGGCTCTATTTATCCAAGAGTACTGCTAGACAGATGAGATGATATAAAGAAGAACCACGCAAGCACCCCGATATGATGTGTCATCAGTCGGACAGAGAGGCATGGAAGCAATTTGATGCTTGCCGCCCTTTATTTACTCAGGAATCACGCAATATCCGGTTGGATTTATCTATGGATGATTTTACACCGTTCGATCATGCAGCAGCCTCTTATTTATGTTGGCTAGTCTTTATCACTCCATACGATCTGTCACCTAAGATGTGCATGAAAGAACATAGCATCTTTCTTATATTAGTCATTTTTAGACCACGACATCCTAGTAGAAGCATTGATGTATATCTAAGGCCTTTTGTTGATAAGCTGAAATTGTTATGATCCGATGGCATTCATACTTTTGATGCATCGAAGAAATAGAATTTTATAATAAGGCTGCATTGATGTGGACCATTAGTGATTTTTCTACTTATGGGATGCTATCAGGATGGAGCACTCATGGAAAACTAGCATATCTCTATTGCATGGAGAATACAAAATTATTTCAGCTTGAGCATGGTCGTAAGCCCTGCTAGTTCGATTATCATCATCAATTTCTCTCCAAGCATCATCTTTTTCGAAAGCAGCAGGACAGTTTCAGAAGGAATAAGATAGAGAAAGATCATATACCCAAGCACCTCAGTAGTATGGAAGTATTTCAGAGGATATCTCAATTGGATGAAGTTCTGTTTGGCATTGAATTTGACAAGTAGAAGCCTCGAAGATTCGGCACAACTCATAACTGGATGAAGCGAAGCATCTTCTAGGAATTGCCCTACTGGTCCACCAATTTAATCCGTCATAATCTTGACATCATGCATATCGAGAAGAATATATTCGATAATATTTTCTACACTGTTATGGATGTCAAGGGTAAGACAAAGGATAATCCTAAGGCTCGAGCAGATATGAAAAACATATGCAAGCATCCTCTATTAGAGTTGGGTGAGGTGTCACCTAAAAATTTTTGAAGTCGAAAGTATTTTATACCTTAACAAGGGAGCAGCTGAAGGATATTTGCGACTAGTGTAAGAGCCTTAAATTCTCAGATGGTTATATAAGTAATCTGCTCGGTGCGTCAATATCAAAGATTGCAGATTTCATGAGCTAAAGAGCCATGACTGCCATGTATTCATACAACGATTACTCCTATTGGCTTGGCGTGATCTCCTTCCCAACTTCATATGGAGTTCTTTGATCGAGCTTAGCCTTCTATTCAGAGACATTTGTGCTACCGAACAATCCACCGATCACATCTCTAGTTTTGAAGCTAGCAGTGTAGAGACCATATATAAGTTGGAGAAGATATTTTCTCTCAGCTTTTTTGACTCCATGGAGTACCTCGTGATTCATCTGGCATATGAAGCTAGGATGGGAGGTCTAGTGCAGTATAGATGGATGTATCCATTTGAAAGATACATGCACAGTCTCAAGAAGAAAGTGAAAAATAAAGTCCGAGTTGAAGGTTCTATTGTGGAGACTTATATAATAGAAGAGATTTCAAATTTCAGCCGACATTACTTTAATCCTAGTGTACAAACCAAGCTGACTCAAGTGGACCGAAATAATGACAGTGGTGCTGAGAGATCAGAGTGAGAGATCTCAATATTTGCCTATCCCGCTAGAGAATTTGGGCATGAAGTTCATTGTGTTTTCTCCAATACTGAACTTCGACAGGCAGAGACATATATTTTGCTAAACTACGTGAAGGTCGAACCATATATCCTGTAACTATCCATCATAATCCCATTCTTTAATCACTTATTTCAGTATACTTATCTTATGCATATTTAGGCAATATGATGAGATGCTGAAAGGAGAAAACCCGAGCATAAGTAATGAAGAAATATCAACATAGCGCTCAGAGAATTTTACATGTTGGTCCTGTCAATTGATAAGCATCCATTGTTATTTTATATATTTTAATTTTTAAAATTTATTTTTTTTATAATATGCAGGTCATTCAACGGAGCGAGTTCATACTAATGAAGCTGAGACCATTAGGTTACGAGCCTGAAAAATATGTGACATACTATAATGGCTGTAACATAAATGGTTTCAAATTGCATACCTAGCAATATGAAAATTATAAAAGTACAATAAATAGTAGTATATGTATAAAAGGCAGCTGGTGAGAAAATAAGGTGGAGAGTGACTACTATGGAATCCTCGAAAAAGTGATTAAAATAAGCTATATTGGGGGTAAAAGTGTCATTCTATTTAAGTACCAATGGTTCGATACTAACAATAGTAGGAAGGTTGATCTATGGTACGGGCTTATTGAAATAAAAAATTGATCAAAAGCTTATGTCAACAAGCTATTTGTACTAGCTGCACAAGCTGCTTAAGTGTTTAATACTCTTTTTCCATCAAAAAAAATAGAAAGAAAAGATTGGTGGACTGTATGTAAAATTAAGTCTTGAGCCATTTATTATGCGCTCGAAGAAAAAGAAGAGTCTTAATTATCAGAATGCTTTCAAAAAGATGAGACAGTAGGAGTTCATCAATCATTCGATGATGTGGAATTGGATGCTCTTGAAATTCTTCTACGTGAAGATGGCCAACATGAGGAGGTAGATCCAAGTGAAATTGTTTTAAAAGACAATCTTTTCCAAAAGAGAAGAAGAGGAAGAGATGGAAGAAGAGGAAGAGGTAGAAGAAGAGGAAGAATCGAAAGAAGATTTCGAAGAATACCAAACATCTGAAGAGGCAGATGAGTAGTGCTAAGTATATAATTTTTGGATCATTTTAAATCTTGCATTATTTTATATCTTGCATTGCCATCCATAATTGTACAATTAATTTAGTGAATCTATTTATTTTTATTTTTAGAGAGCATACATCATGTTTTCTAGAGGCTGGAGCTATGCTAGTCAAGGATAGAGCTCTCAAGGAGAGAATGATCATGCGGTCAGCTCGTATGGTTCTGCACCTTTCTCACCGGGAAATAAGCTCTAAAACTTAATTTATATATTTTTGTTTATGTTATTTTATCATTTGTTAACTAATATAATATTCTTTGTATTAAATATTTTATGCTCGGATTCGGAGGATAGGGAGTCACTAATGACCCCACAGTCGCATGCAGTAGCGATCGCCGGCTCTTAGATACAGCACCATGGTCGAGGAGCCATCCATCTCATGGCACCTCCAACTCGGCCGAAAGATAGAGAGATCATTCATATCTAGAGACGTTCGTAAGTACTATATGCTCAATTAATATGTTTAGAATTTAGTAATTTTAGAGTTAATATTTATTCTTCGAAATCAATTTTGCAACACATTCAGAGAGTCTTCTACATCTCATGTCGTTACCGGGATCATACATCGATTGATGTCGGGATCGATGAACGAGTTCTCGAGTTGGTCGTCGAGAGCTTGTGATGCGGTCTAAGAGATATTTCTGGTAAATTAAAACTAGTTTAATTTTTAATTTTTGGTATATTGATATTTTAATTACATATTAATACATACTTGCTTCTATCTTACAGGAGTACTATCAATTCGAGACTCCCTAAGATGAGGAGGCTGGCCGTCGAACCTTCGAGGAGGTGGCCACACGGAGGTTCTGAGATAGCCTCTACAGCCTTAGGCAGTCTGCCATCCAGCACACCAATTTTTAGTCACCATCAGACTGGAGGTCCTTCACAGATCACTGGATGCGGACAGATATATGGCAGGCCCTCTGTGACTAGTGGAGCAGCAAAGACTACTTCGATAGACGATAGAGGATCCGACAGAATCGAGCCATCCAGCAGGATCCGATCAGGCATACGGGCAGCTTGGTCGGCACACATATTGTGGCCGACAAATTGATAAGAAATCTATACCAAAACTCTTTACTAAAACTATAAAAACTCTTATATGTATGCTCTAACTAATTTAATTTTATTATTTATTTATTATAGACTCGGCAGCTGGGTCGTCCACCAAATCAAATGTAGTTGTGGGAGGCAATACACTAGTCTAGGAGGATTGATGATTATTTAGATTCTACGTCACGACAGATTGTGGTAAAATCTTTAAATTTTATTTACTAATTAAGTTGCTCCATGATCTAATTTTTATATTAGAACTAATGTATTTCTGAACTGTGCAGACATATTACGCTGAGTATGTTGCTGAGAGGTATGACGATGACCTATCTTCTCAACCCCATTTGACCTTGAGGGATGGCTCAGCACCACCGGGGCGGTGAGTCAGAATCTGGTCATAGAATTCGACCACAGCTTCGATCCTCCACTGGCTCGATATCTATTGGCATCCTCATAGGACTTGACGTTCTAGACCTAGAGCGATGCGCACATGAAGAAGGTCGTGCAGAGACCTCTGAGCCAGCAACCTCAGAGCCTCCTGGATGCCATCTGTGATACGATCGTGGAGCTTCTCCAGAATCCACAACTACGCGATTGACTGGACTCGTCATCCCAGCCATTACATCAAATAATTAAATTACTAAATCTTTTTACTTATTTTAAGTTTTCATATTTAGAAGCTTCATATATTTAGATTCGAGTCCAGAAAAGAGATTTAGGAGTTAAAAATTCAATCTAACCATTTAATCGATGGATCGAAGGTGTCTATAATTCCGTATCATCAAATAGAATGTATAGAAATAATCTTTTTAAGAATTGGAGTGTATCGAAAGATACACCTCCGTATCGAAAAATATGTCTTCGTATCGAAACTTACTAATATTATTTTATTTTTTCATTATAGGATACTGAAACATCCAACTCTCATCCACCAGCTACTGGAGAGGAGCAGAAGGAGGAGGCGGACGACGATGAGGATTGGACCTATTTTTTTTTGATATATTATATTTTTATACTGATTGTAAAAAAATTATATAATTTATATTTTTAATATAATATAATTATTTTTTAATTTTTGTTGTCATATTATCTTTGAATTTTAATTATAATAGGTATTAGAAATTGTTGGGTATAAAATACCCCCAGCTGAAGTTCGTGACAGGAGTGACCCTCCGGGGATTCTACCGACTTCCAACCTTCGACGACATCTTTTCGAACCTCTCTGGCGGTCGAGCCTCCGCAACACTCCCAAGTTTTACCGACAGATAAGCCCCCACCAGCGTCGACCGGATTCTTCGCGACGGACGGACTCCACCCAAGTTTCCACGATGATCGACCACCTTCTAGACTGCATCCGGACACCTACGGGAGCCGGACTTCGTCCCCGACTTCAATTGCAGGTAGACTTCGTCCGAACTCCTACGGGA